>NC_052621.1:36221169-36352952 GCF_016545825.1 Eucalyptus grandis
ATACTGAAAGTTTGGTGGATTTTTAGCAAAAATTAAGGGATTCTACATAGTAAAAATTAGACAAGGTCAATTCGGCCTACAAAAGAATTTGCAGTTTCGTCCGTAAGGAAAATCGGTAAATTATTTGCACAAAATTAAAAAGATGAAGTTGTAGACCACGTTCAGAGCTAGCAGTCAGTCATATTTGTTGTGTTTTTTTTTTTAGTTGATCTGATATTTTTTCCCGCATTTTACTAAATTGGGTCTGAACCAAGTTAATTTCGGAGCAGCGGGTCTAGATTGAAATTTCTGGTCAATTGAGTCTGAATCTAGTCAAGCAGTCTCAATGATATTTAAAGTGCACATCATAAGCTTTTATAAGGACACCTGAATCATTTAAATTGGAATTCATTTAGTGCGTCAATTGAGTGAAAATATAATTGAACGGAAGCCATCCTTAATTGAATAAATGATCCATGTGGATCACTAGTTGATTGTTTACTTCTCAAGGCCAAATGGCCTAATCGCATGCTTAATTAGGTGTGCTTTTTAGATGCATGATTAGGCTCACGATGCATGTTGACTGGCAGGTAGGTTAGCAGGGATGATTGGAATCAATTAGGAATTTAACGACTTAGCCTACTTCTTGTTCAGCAAGGGGAGGCTAATATCACTAATCTTTATCAATGAACCCTTAGTTGATTACGAGGTGTCTTGAGACAATCGAAAATCTTGAACAATTTCGAAAAGCTGATCCCAAGGCAATTAATTAACGTTTAAATGAATGTCACTAATTGTTCGCTTCGCTTGAGTGCATGTTGTGAATGGTATGTGGATGAATAAATGGATGATGAAAACTGACACCCACGGAGATGGCGGCGGAAGGCAGTGCTCAAGAAAGGTGATGGCCGAACGAAGCCAACGGTGGTGATAGACCAATGTTCATGCCGGGTTTTTACACTTTTTAATGGCTTTACTCTAGTTTAGTTTAAATTAGCTAATTAGTGAATTTATGTTCTAATTAGTTTAGGTCTTTAAAACCAATTAGGCTTAGCTTCTCTGGCAATAGAATGGTTAGAATATCTTAGTATAGCTAGTCATCATAAAATGATTAGATTTAGACTCACCTTAGATAGGATTAGTTCTAAATAACAAGTTTCCGAGGGATCATGTCTCAAGAAGCAATAACAATTCCATGTATATTCTTTGCCTGACTCATATTGAGTTTTTCTTTTCCAGCATTTACTTAGATGTTTTTTTAATTACTTTGGTGTTTACTTACTACACTACCTTTCAATAGCTTGTTTGTTGATTTCTTTTCAAATTAATTTAAACTAGTTTAGGAAAAAAATGAACCCAACAAAACTTTTGCACACTCATTTAGTGGATTGATACTTTAGAATCATAGTTGATAAAATTAAGATTGTATGACCACTTAGATAACACACTTTCGAGCTAGAGGTATTGAAATGACATTAATAGAAACATTAACATAAACAAGTCTCTAAACTTAGAAACTCTGGTTGTGTGGGAATCGAAACGACACTCTTGCATCTCGTTTGGTGTCTAGCTAATCCCAAATGGTTAGTGACAACTCCTAGAATACACTTAGGGTGTTAAGGAACTAAAAAATGAAAATCCAACGTCACATGAAGTATGGCTTGGGAGAGCCCGGGCTATTAATTGGTGGACTATTTGGATCCTTGGAGCCATCTTTTTGATGAACCATTTAGATTGTCTTTTAAGGGATGCCCCTAAACCATTCCAAGAACTTGAGAACCTTTGTGAGGGTTGTGATAAGATTTTGGAATAAACAGGTACAATTGAAATGTTTATGATTGAATTGGTAAATAATTTAATACAATTGAAAGGTTTAGATAATTTGCTATCGTATAATAGGGTTAGGATTTCTTAGACAATTCCCCCGTCATTACACATTAACTTAATTTAAACAGAAAGCCTTGTTTCCTAATAAAATGCGCTTTATAATGTTTTTAATAGATTTCTCTCGTAATATCATTTTCATTGAAAGAAACCTACGACTTCCCATTTCTTGGGTTAACCATCATGCATAACCAAATAAATTTTCTTAGCAGAAGTTTTTCCTTTTCTTTTGTCAAGGATATCGACTAACCCAAATAACACGGGGATGACTAATGGAAGCGAACGTGGTCGGTCCGAAACATGGTCAGGTTCGTTGATACTGGCGGTCCTTTTGGTGGTACTTGCAGATGATGTAGAGCTGACAACGAGATTTCAGAGCTAGAAATTCCCGTGAAGCATGAAAATGCCGTTGTCGATCAATTATTTCTGGCCATGCCAAATGCTCAAAGCCTCAAACTATGAGCCTAAACTCATCATCCTGTTAATTATTTCCTTCTCATAATTTACCGTATTGGTTCTCATGGCGATGCCTCTAGTGGGAAAAATTAGTTAATTTCATGGTGTATTGTAATTATGATAACATGATGTATTATTTCAAAGTTACCAATGGTCGATGTGTCATCAATTAAAAGCTGTCAATTGCCGCCTATTTTGGTACAAAAGACTTTGACACATTTGCAGAGGAAGACCTGGCTGCAAATCTTGGTCCTCTCGTACTGTAGCCACGACTCGGTCAACTGTAAACTGAAGAAAATTCAAGATGAGAGTGATGCGTGGGCGAACAACCACCACACGGGGTATGTATTCCTTCCTATCCTCTTAGTATTTTTGATAAATAAAAAAGAAACTAACGTTCAACAAATTATCATTTGAATATGAGTCATCTCTAATATTTTATGGGATAGCTGCTGACAATTCTAAAAATTTAAGTTATTAGTTTAAGGCATGATTTAGTATCTAGACATTTTAATACCCACCCTCAAGTGTAGATTGAATTTTGGTTTAAAATTAAGCGTGGAAATATGTACTAAACAAAGCAAATAAGGAGCCAAAAAAGATATGAATTCAACATTTGATAGCATCTACAAATTTTATATAACTATAGTTAACTACTTCTAATAGTTTAAGCTATTGTATGGAAGCGTGATTTAATGTTTAATTATTTTAATATAATCTTTATAACAATAAAAAGTGGGCAAATAAAAAATCAATATTCAAAATTGCTACTACTAATGAAAAATGCTAGGCTCATTGCAAGATGGTGTCAAATCATTGTATCGAGAGTTCATGATATCAATATGTCGCGTGCATGCATATCTTCCTCACAGTTCTCTCTTCGACGATCTCTAGTCTTGTATTGTTATTCACGATAAAATTTATCTCAGATAGCCATCATCTGTTGTGTTTATTCGAAATACTTTTTTGGAGGCTCTGTCCACTTAGAACATTCTAAGAGGGATAAATAAGCTTAGATTTACCTTTTCTTTCCCTTATTTTTAAGTAACGTGTGGGTTGACCGACCTTTCGGAAGCATAGCTATTTCCTCTGTGCAAGCTGAAAAAAGTAATATTATCAAAGGCAGCAACCCACGTAACGAAAATAAATAAATTTAGTAATTTAGACAGCCTATATAACAAGATAGAGATGTGACTAATATCACCTTTCCACAAAGCATTAACAATATACAAATGGACAGGCCTATTCACATTAAATTATTAAGGTGGGGGTAAATTTGCCCACAAGTCCATGATAAAAAGGTCCTTTTTAATGTTTCTAATAGATTTCTTTGGAAATATCATTTTCATTTAAAAGCAACGTACTAACTTACAAACCCCCAGGTTAGTTATGCTTAACCAAATAAATTTTCTTATGCAAAGTACCTTTTTTCAAAAGAATTATATTAAGTGGCATGGATAGCCAAAATTAGCCTTTGGAGTGGACATATGACAACCGAAGGTGGTCGGTCTAAACCATGGTGAGCTTTATTGATATTAATGGCTCGTTCAGAGATGTTGCAAATGATATAGAGGCAGCAATAAAAGTTCAAAGTAAGTTATTGTCAACGACGAAAACGTCGTCCTCCTAGAAATTGTTCTTCCTTCTTATAATTTACCATATGATTTTTCATGGCGGATGTCTATAGCAGGAAAAAAAGAAGTTAATTTCACGGTGCGTTGTAGCAATCATCATGTAAACTAATTAGCACGAAACACGATATGTCGTATTAAATATATCTGAGAGTGCTAGTATGAACAAAATAAAGGAGTTAGGGAAGAGAATAAGAACACAGAAATTATAGTGGTTCGGCTTAATCCAAGCCTACGTCCACTCTCCCACGATAACAATGCCTTCTTGGCTGGATTCCACTATGCAATCAACAAGAGATTACAACTCCGAGTGCAAACACTTAGTAGATCACACTATCTCACTAAGTCACTCTCTTGGTATTTCTCTCATGATTACAAACGTTTAAGCTCTCAAGAGACAAGTATATGATCTAAAGTCGCTTAGACTTTGGAATTATAAATTCTACGCTCCGTCTCTTACTTGCTCATCGGTCCATGATCTCCTTAAATACTCCTCCACTTCCAAACTACCGTTGGACAGCATCCCGGAGAATCGTCTTCCAATATACCCATTGGACAGCTCTGTATCTTAGAAGATTTGGTAGCCGTTGAGTGACAAAGGTAAAATCCCAAATTGATTCCGACGCCCATACAAACGAAATCTTGGTTTCCATAAGTAAAGCTTCTTCGTATAGAAAGATCTTGTCTTCAATCAAATCAATCTTGATGTGGAATCCAAACCAGATCACTAGCCGTTGTATGATTGGGCTTGAGTTACGATTCATCGAACTGGATGTAAAGTCCGAGTCTTGAGACTTTACGATATGAGTCTTGAGACTTTACAGCCTCGGGTCTTTAGACTTTACAATCCGAGTCAGACCCAGCCTCGCCTTCAGCATAGAGTCCGTCTTCGACTTTGAGTCTTGAGTCTCGAGTCCGGACTTTGAGTCTCGAGTCGCGGTCTTGACTTTGATAATATCCTTTACATGTTCTATTATCTGCATGGTCTATTACTCAACCATCAAACATGTTAGTAGCCTTTGATTTATTTTGTCATCTTCAAAACATCATAAGGGATTTCCCTAACAATCTCCCCCTTTTTGATGATGACAAAACAATCTCTGAATATGCAGATTTAAAAATTTAAATCAAAGGATATCAGAAGATAGCAAATAAATTGAGCATAAGAATATATAGAAAAATAATCGCAGCTCAATATTATGCCATAGATAATATCAACGAATCAGCACATATGCATATTCATATCTTCTCCCCCTTTTTGTCATAATCAAAAAGCGATAATGGATTCACGTAGAGAATGATAACAAATATCTTGCATGAATCACAATTTTCACAAATCAGCTTTTATAAAGTAAATCGAATATTAAAGATATGCAATATAGCTCACTTCAATCATATCAGCAAATATCCAATAAAAATCACGGATGCATCATAAAATTTACGTACCATTTTTGTCATAATAAAATGTTAATATCAATATGAGATTTTGTTAATGACAAAAGGTAATAAGAGATGCACTAACCGGATTTTGTAGAATAAATTCTGACACAATTACCTTTCCTTCCATCCATAATAAGATCACGATCAATCAAAAAAGATTTTTCCATAATTGATCAAAGCTCCCCCTCAATTTGTTGCCTTTTGAGGTGATCACGATTCTTTTCCTTTTCTTTTGGATTCGATTTCTCCCTTGATTTCCTCATCGGATTCCCGAGTCTGGTTCTGAATGAGACTCGATTCGAGTCTATGTCCGATCGAGACTCAGATTCTGAATGTTCCATCAAGCATAAATTTTCTTGTTCATCATCTTCTTCTTTTTGTTCTTTTCTCGGCCATTCTGCTTGTATTTTCTTCCATCGAAATATGGTGGCCTTGTGTTGCTTTTGCCCTTCCATAAGACCTGGTGCCAACATACTAGCCATAAAGAATCTTTAGCTCAAAAGTAAAAACACTTTTATAAACCGAGCACTTAGCTCGATACCAATTGAGAGTGCTAGTATGAACAAAATAAAGGAGTTAGGGAAGAGAATAAGAACACAGAAATTATAGTGGTTCGGCTTAATCCAAGCCTACGTCCACTCTCCCACGATAACAGCCTTCTTGGCTGGATTCCACTATGCAATCAACAAGAGATTACAACTCCGAGTGCAAACACTTAGTAGATCACACTATCTCACTAAGTCACTCTCTTGGTATTTCTCTCATGATTACAAACGTTTAAGCTCTCAAGAGACAAGTATATGATCTAAAGTCGCTTAGACTTTGGAATTATAAATTCTACGCTCCGTCTCTTACTTGCTCATCGGTCCATGATCTCCTTAAATACTCCTCCACTTCCAAACTACCGTTGGACAGCATCCCGGAGAATCGTCTTCCAATATACCCATTGGACAGCTCGTATCTTAGAAGATTTGGTAGCCGTTGAGTGACAAAGGTAAAATCCCAAATTGATTCCGATCGCCCATACAAACGAAATCTTGGTTTCCATAAGTAAAGCTTCTTCGTATAGAAAGATCTTGTCTTCAATCAAATCAATCTTGATGTGGAATCCAAACCAGATCACTAGCCGTTGTATGATTGGGCTTGAGTTACGATTCATCGAATCTGGATGTAAAGTCTCGAGTCTTGAGACTTTACGATATGAGTCTTGAGACTTTACAGCCCGGGTCTTTAGACTTTACAATCCGAGTCCCACCCAGTTCAGCTTCAGCATAGAGTCTGTCTTCAGACTTTGAGTCTTGAGTCTGGCAGTCTTCAGACTTTGAGTCTCGAGTCTGGCAGTCTTCAGACTTTGATAATATCCTTTACATGTTCTATTATCTGCATGGTCTATTACTCAACCATCAAACATGTTAGTAGCCTTTGATTTATTTTGTCATCTTCAAAACATCATAAGGGATTTCCCTAACAATATCAATGGTCAATATTCATCAGTCAAAAGCTGTCTGCTGACACCAATTTTGGTGCTTGGACTTCGATACATTTGCGGACGAAGACCTGGCTGCAAGTCTTGATCTTCTTGTACTGTAGCCATGACTCGGTCAATATAAACTCGGTCATATAACTTTTGGGTCTGACCTTTCCAACATGAGATGCTTCATTAAGAGCTCTCTTGCTTCTTGTGACTGATGTAATTCTGTGATAGAAAATGTCCATCTTGAGCACGGCTGGATCGTACAAGTTAAGCAGTGACCGAACAATCCACGATTGCCCCAGAGACACTTGGAAGATTGAGCCGGTCGTACTGCCATAACTTTATGGTATGTATTGCACTGTTAAAGTGAAGATATTAATGGCCTTCTTGCATATTCTAATCGGAGAAGGGGTTGGTGAAACAAAGAGAGACTGGTTAATTTGTAAAGTTATGTCCCCATATGACCGTAAATTTGAATTACAAATACAATGAATCAGTACGATTTAATTTCCATTTTTCTGAAATCAACAATTACATTATATCTTCACAATTCTGAAGAACTCCTGCTGTTAAAACTATTTTTGTTGAGCTTTCGAATTGAATTATTCATGTTACAAGGGTAGCGTTACATTACCGAATCCATTAACAGTCTTATGAAAGTTGGCTGCAATGATTGTCTCAGATATAAAGAAATAGAAGGATTCCAATTGTAAAGGAACAAAAAGAGATGGAGCTGATCGCAGATACACTCCTTAACTAAAGTGTCAGTTGTAATGTCACCCCCATTGTTCTCTTAATTTCGCATTTAAGCCTCGACCTTTCGATGGTAGCCTATTGTCCCATAGGATCGCTTTATCCCTCTTTAACCCGAAATCACTTTTATTGCACAACTATGATTACCTCAATGTTGAATGAGCATTTTCGGGGCCTTTTCCATTGCTAATGACATGTGTAAGGTAATAGACGTATGGCAAGCAAAAATGATCAGTCCGAACCATGGTAATGTTCATTGATATCGATAGTTTGTGCGGTGATCATTGCAATTGGTATTGAAGTAGCAACCAAATTTGGAAGCTAGAAATTCTTGCCAACCATAAAAATATCATCGCCGATCAATTGTTTCTGGCCAGGCCAAATGTTGAAAATATGAGCCACAACTCATTCTTCTCTTAGTTTACCAGATTGATTTTCACCCCGGATGCCTCTAGCAGGAAAAAAAAAAAACAAAAAGATAATTTCACGATGTGTTGTAATGATTATTTGTGTAAAATATGTCGTTTTCGAACTTACCAACGGTCCATATGTCATCAATCAAAAGCTGTCTATTAACAATGACCGTGTTCCTTAGACTTGGACACATACGTGGACGAAGACTCAGCTGGAAGTCTTGATCTTCTTGTATTGTTGCCATGACTTAGTCCACTGAGAACGAGATGGGATCGAGTATTTTCTTAGTATTTCCTATAGAAGAAGAGACTAATTTCAAATATTTATCGCCTTAATACGGTCAACCATGAATATGCCTTCTAAAGTCGATATAAGGGGCTTAAAGGAAAAATGAGGATACAAAATACGTAGCTATGAAAAATGCCGGGCCATAGCGGATGACATACCGTGAACGCTGTTTCCTGAAATTATTCACTGTTGATTTATTTGGTCTTAGCTATGATACTTAAGAAGGACAAAACTTCAGGATTGGGATATGTGCACATAGGTCATCAGCCACCAATAATGTACGGGGAGACAAGCAGTATCCTAGTGAACGGAGAACTGCAGAGGCGAAGTTATCCCATTTTGGATTGTCCGGAGATCTAGTCGTGGAAGATAGTGATAAAGCTAGTACAAATACTTAGAAGGGGGTGTGAATAGGTGTTTAAAATAAATCTAGACAAATAAGTATGGAATAAATAAGTTACTAAGCAAAGTTTGAATAAGAATAAGAATCCGTTAAGTTAGTCACCAGAAATCTGCAAAAACCTATAAGTGTACAACAGACTTAAAAAAAAAAATGAGTTAAGAGAAGAGAATATTGCACACAAAATTTATAGTAGTTCAACTTAGATTAAGGTTATGTCCACTCTCTCATGCTGATAGCCTACTGGCTAAATTTCACTATATGATTAATAGAAGATCACAATTTATGAGTGCAAATACTCAATAATAGATCATTTTATCTCACTAAAACACTCTTTTTGCGTTTTTTTCTCTTGGTCACAACTTGAAAAGCTCACAAATGAAGATAAGTAATTAAGAACAACTTCAAAATTTAGAATTTTAGATTCATGTTCCTATTTCTTCTTGACCAAATGATCTCCTTGAATATCCCTCCAAGCAACACTAGCTGTTGAACATTCTCAGGAGGAAATCCTTCCAGCCTACCTATTGAACAGAATATTACAAAGAAATCTTGTGGCGTTGAAGATAGGAATGAAATTTCCACTTGATTTTGATCGCCCATATGAACATAATCATGGTTTCATAAGTGATGCTTCCTCATATGGAATTTATTTTCAAGATTGATTATGTCAATTTGTGATTGACTCAATCATTATATATAGAAAGTAAAATCCTTTGCTAGAAAACTAATCATTATAAAATAGTTTCGCAATAAGATTCATTCTAGATTTGCATTGTAGCCTTGTTAAGTCTGAATTTGGACTCTTCCTCGTTCTAGCTTTGACACAATATTAATTTGGACTTGTCAAAGTTGTATGCTTCTGGGATAAAGTAGACTTTGATTGAAATCCCCAACAAAAACTAAGAAACATGTTTATACTCAATATGTTCTTTAAAAGTAGGCATTGGAACCAGAAATTTTTGTCCGCTTCAAAATCTGGTAGGAGTTCTCTTAACAGATAGGAGTCACTTGACGTAAAAAAGAATGTGTTTAATAACACATCTCCAACCCTAGCCTCTATATTATTTCCTGTTTTGCTTTTTCCTATCTTTTTGTTGGATATTTAGATTTTGTGGCTCACCAAGTGATTTAGAGCTTTTTGGATTGTATTTTTGTGCTCTGTGTTGAAGATAGTGAAACCTCTCTCTCTCCCCGTGGTTTTTCCATGTAAATCTTGTATCTTGTGTGGTTTCGATTTTCTTTTATTTTTTGGTACTTGTTCTTAAATTGGTGCATCTTTGATCTTAGTTTTTCTGCAACAACTTGGCATCGAGCGAAAGAATTTCAATGTTTTTTTGTTCGAGATGGCATCTATCGAGTTCGAACTAGCACCCTTTGATGGCCAAAACAATTTTGGGCTATGGAGGATTGAGACTAAGGCATTGTTGTGTTGGGAAGATTTGGTTAGAACTTTGGACGGAAATTATCCTGATGGTATGACTATGGCTGAGCTTGAGGAGATGGAAAAAAAAAAGACGCATAGCACTATCCAATTATTGTTATTTGATAAGGTGCTTTGCAGAGTCGTGAATGAAGAACGGCTTTGGGATTGTGGAATAAGCTTGAGAGCTTCTATATGAAGAAATCTTTTACGACAAGATTATTTTTGAAATAGCGTCTTTACATGCTAAAGATGTAAGAAGGTACTCTTATCCAAGAACATCTAGATGAATTTAATAAAACTGTTATGGATATGAAAAATCTAGATTTAAAGTTAGATGATGAAGATTAGGCCCTAATTATGTTGTGTTCATTGCTAAGCTCGTATGAGAATTTTGTGAATTCTATACAAGATGGAAGTGAATCCATAACTCTTGAGGATGCGATAGCCTCGTTGAATTCCGCGGAAATATGTACAACATTAAATGCAAGTAGTAGCGGTGATAAAGGTGATGGCTTAGTTGTTGGGGGAAGGTTGAATCATTGTGATAGACATAATAATAGTAAAAGGCGTTCAAAATCTAGATCAGATAAAGATAAGAGTAAGGTGGAGTGTTACTATTGTCACAAATTTGAACACTTCAAAAGTGAGTGTCTAGTGCCCAAAGCTAAGGGGAAGAAGTTGATGGAGAATTTCGATTTGGCTACTTTGGTGAAAAATAATGAGTTCGCCAATGCAGACAATGTTCTTACTGTTTTGTCATTAGATTGTCAAGTAGATGATGAATGAATTTTGGATTTAGCATGTTCATACCACATGTGTCCACATAGAAATTGGTGCCACACATATGAGAAAATCAATAGTGGTTCGGTTTTAATGGATCATGATGTAGTTTGCAGAATTGTCGATATTGGTATGGTGCAGATTAAATGTCATGATAATTTAGTAAGAACTTTGATAAACATTAGGCACATCCCAGATTTAAAGAAAAACCTTATTTCATTGAGCAATTTAGATTCCATTGGATGCATGTATACAAGTAGAGGTGGAGTTTTGAAAATTTTAAAAGGCTCATTGATTGTGATGAGAAATAACATAAAGAAAAATCTTTACATTTTGCAGGGAAGTACTGTTGTGGGTTCTTTAAATATATCTTCCTCTTTAGAATTTGAAAAATCAACATTGTGGTATATGCGGTTGGGCCACATGAGTGAAACAGGAATAACTATCTTACGTAAACGTGATTTACTTTGTGGGGATCATACAGTCTCACTTGACTTTTGTGAAAATTGTGTTTTCGGAAAGTAGCATAGAGTTAGTTTTAGTACTAAGGTGCACTTGACGAAGGGCACAGTTGACTATATTCACTATGATTTGTGGGGATCGGCACAGGTAACATCTAAGGATGATGCAGTTTATCTTTTGACATTTATTGATGATTTTTCTAGGAAAGTTTAGGTTTATTTCTTGAAGAGTAAAAATGACATTTTTAATGCGTTCAAGAAGTGGAAGATGTTAATAGAAAATCAAACTGGGAAGAAGATGAAGCATCTCAGAATAGACAATAGTCTTGAGTTTTGCAGAGGTGATTTCAACAAATACTATAAAGATTCGGGGATTGTTTGACATTGAACAATTAGGTATACACTTCAATAGAATGAGGTGGCAGAGCACATGAATCCGGACACTTTTAGAGAGAGCTAGGTGTATGCTCTTTAATGCTGGACTTGGGAAAATTTTTTAGGCTGAAGCTATGAACATGACATGTTATTAAGTGAATCGTTTTTCTTCAACTGTAATTGAATGTAAGACTCCTAATGAGGTATAGTCATGTAAACCTTATGATTATTCTAATTTAAAAATATTTGGATATCCTACCTATTATCATGCAAAAGAGGATAAGCTTGAACATAGAGCTAAGAAGTTTATTTTCTTTGGTTATGCAGATGGGGTTAAAGGGTTATGATATTCGACCCTCAATCATCAAAGTTTATAATTAGTAGAGATGTTACTTTTAATGAAAATTCTATACTTGAAAAGAGAAAGGTTGTCAGTAAGTCTACAAATATTCATGAAGAGAATGTTCAGAAAAAGATAGAGCTTCTTGTAGAGTATCCATGGAAAAAAGTTGAAGATGTTCCTATTCAGCTAGAAACTGCAATGGGCAACAAAATTTAAATTCTATCAAAGAAGTAGAAGAAATTAAGTGTGACATCCCGATTTTTCCGATTCTATTTTCAATAAATTGAGACGGGCATTTCGTTGGCACGCATATAGTTCTTTTCCCCGGAGTTGGCCACCATATGGAAACTAGTCTATCGGGTGAAGTGTTAAGAGTTTCTAATGCATCGACTCGAGAATTTGACCTGGAACGACCTTCGACCGAGCTAGTCCGCAAGGGTCATTACGGCACAATTAAAATCGATTAAAGATTGGAGATAGGTCGACTCGACAAAGGCATGTGATCGTGTGTGGGTGATTCCACCGATCGCACAATTCTTGTCGACAAGACCGGGACCGACTTTTCTATCGATTGGGTACCCCGTGTTCGTATTTGAAACCTTGAGATTACCTCGACAACCGAAAGTCGCCAATGTTTCAAAGATGTACATTGTGGCTTGAGATGATCAACCACAAGTCAAATGCATAAAAATCTCTAAAGGCTACCCGGTAGGTTGGGCCGCGCAAGTATCGCGCCAAAGTGAAATTAACCGTGGAATTGAGATCGAATCGAAATTGGAAGTGGGGTGTGTCACAAATCATTTCAGGATCATTGAATCATCTTTGGAAGATTTTTCATGTAATCGAATTTTCAACAAGTAAATCAGAAAATGGCAAATTTGGCTCGAGAAATTAGTAGGCCCGCTTTTGGTCGTACTTTTGGGACTTAAGTTGGTTCTATGGACAAGTGAAGATGTGAATTGAAGTGTGGTGACATTGGATTAATTTTATGGACTTCAATTTAGTTCAATTGGAAGAGAATTGATGAGAATGAAGAAAGTGAACGCTGAGCTAATGGACCCCGGAAAATGGAATTGAACCCATTGGAATAAGGTTGTGGGAGTTTTGAGTGAGTGGAAAGATGACATCACTGGATGATGTCGCGGGTGCGTCATTTTTGTGATTAAAGAAAAAGAAAAAGAAAAGGGAATGGTCCCATCTCTCTCTCTCTTCCTTCTCTCTCCTTCCTCTCTCCCTTCCGTTGGCTTCTCCTCCATCTTCTTTGTGCGAAAGACCAGAAAATTTGCAGAGGAAGAAGCCGAAGCAGCCCCTCGTCGTTCGCCTCCTTCGCCGCTCGTCGCCCGTCGCCGGAACCGCCAAAGCCGCCGAAGCCAGCTCGTCGCCAGTTCTCCTTCGCCCGCTCACGCCGCTGCTCTTCCCTCGTTCGCCGTCGTCCTCGCTCGTCTTCACGTTTGGGAGGCTGTCCGACCAGCCTAGGTCACGGATCAGCCACCGTGAGCCGCCGTGCGCCCCCGCCTTAGCCCGCCGGAGCTTCGCCTTGCCTCCGCTGCCCTTGGCCGCCCGAACCGGCGCCGGATCTGCTCCCTCTCGGCCCCAAGCCGAATCTGGAAAAATGGGTATGGCAGCGGGTGTTTGGCTCGTTTTGGCCGCCTTCCCGAGCCCGGATGCTCGGCCCGCTTTGAGGAAAGTCGATCCTCGCGTCGCCCTCGTCGTTTTGGTCCGCTCGGCTCGCTAATCCGGTGAGTTTAGCTCACTAAACCTCGCTTAGAGGGTTAATTATGCTTAGGAGGTTTAGTTTATGTTAAGCATTATTAGGTTGTTAGTTTAGGTTAATTAAGAGTAGACTTGATTAAGGTTGTGGTTTAATTTAAAGTGTGCTTAATTAAGGGTAAGTAGGTTTATTTAAAATAAGCCTTGATTTGACATAAATGAATTTACTTTTGATTTATTTAAATGTCTCGAAATTATTATATAATTTAATAATATATTTTATTCGAAATTAATAAAATATTATTATTTAATTATTTTCGGAATAAATTAAATTATTTATTAAATTCCGAAAATTTTGTCGAGACCTTAAATTCTCAGAATTTCGTCGGTCGTTCTTTGTGTAGTTGGATTTTGAAATTGATGATTGGATATTATAAATTGAGTGTGGATTTCAAAACTATGGATATTATTATTTAATTATTTTCGGAATAAATTTAATTATTTATTAAATTCCGAAAATTTTCATTGGGACCTTATTTGCTCGTAATTTCGTGCCGATCGTTGCTATGCTTGTAGAATGTGAAATTGATGATTGGTTGTGATGAATTGAGTGTGATTGTGATTTATGTGATTCTTTATGAAATCCTAAGTGTTGAAATTGATGGGAGATTGGTCATGAAATACCACCTATTAGAGGTCGTGCCTGTGAGAGGCCGTGATAAACCACCTTGGAAAGGTCGTGCCCGATGAGGCCGTGAAAACCACCTACAAGAGGTCGTGCCCGATGAGGCCGTGAAATACCACCTATTAGAGGTCGTGCCCAGAGAGGCCGTGATAAACCACCTCTAAGAGGTCGTGCCCAGAGAGGCCGTGATAAACCACCTGTGAAAGGTCGTGCCCAGAGAGGCCGTGATAAACCACCTATGAAAGGTCGTGCCCAGAGAGGCCGTGATAAACCACCTATTAGAGGTCGTGCCCGATGAGGCCGTGATATGCCACCTATTAGAGGTCGCGCCCAATGGGGCCGTGAATTGCCACCTGTTAAAGGTCGCGCCGAGTGGGGCCGTGATGCCACTGATTTAAATTTGCCGAGTAGGGCCGTAGTTGAGAGCAATGATTGATTTGCTAGAATGACATGTAATCGCCGAGTCGATTGATCGCCGAGACGATCCAAGTGGTTGAATTGTTTTGATGATGTGATTGTACCATGGTTGTTTGGTTATCATAATTGTACGTGGTTGGATTATATAAATTGTGCTAACCTGCAGATGAAGGCTGAGGCGAGGTAAGTCTTCTATGTGATGTGGCTAGGCCACCCGGGCGTATTTTCTTTCTAATAGGGGTTTAGGGGTTGAACTTGCCGAGACATCGTCTCATCCCGGCCAGGATTAAAATTTCGTGTCCCTGGTGGACGGAGCGGCCGATAGCTTTGATTGGCCTTGAGGAGTTGCAGAGGTGAAGTCATAAGGGTTGGAGAGCGTGTCCTCGCTAGTTGGTTGTAGGATAGTCCCCCTTTTGTCGAAATGGGTCTATTTTTGTAGAAAGTCCAAGTGTTGTATTTAAACCCTTTGTGTTTGTAAATGAGTGTTTGGTATTGTGATTGATTGCCTCGTTTATCTATCCCAAGTTAAATGTTGTCAGGGGATTTGTTTCGCTTCCGCATGCGTAAATAAATGAATGGGTCGGCGACATTTCCTGGGATGTCGCATTTTTGATCGACCGTAGTGGGAGATGCGCGCGCTCGGGGTTCGGGGCGTGACATCCCCGTTTAAGTGGTATTAGAGCATGGTTTGAGTATGGAGTAATAAAGTGCGATGAGTCATGGGATAGTTAGTAGGAAAGGCTTTTAATATGCTGATGCATGTGAGTGATAGCGGATTGGTAGCTTGTTTGTGGGGTCACTCAAATTTCAACCCGATGTTGGAATCAAAAACAAAAATTGTGTGCCTATAAGGAACCCGTAAGATGAGTGACCAGGAGTGGAGAACTCCTTTGGAGGAGGTCGATAAGACCGTACCTCGTGGCAGGATGCCGACAAGAGTTGGTACTGAGGTAAAGCGCAGCTTAGACCGTAGCGAGTGTGAGAGTACTGTTGCAAGCCTGGGCAGATTTTAGAGTGTAAAGAAAGACCGAACGATCTTAGGTCCGTTGAGATCGTTCAGCGCAGTGTCCTTGGAAGCTTGTTGGCCGCAAGCTCGGGATTGAGCCGTTGCCGTTGCCGTTGTTTCTACCGCCGCGTTGTGTTGTGACCGCCGTTGTTACTACCGCGCCCGTTGAGGCCTAATATGGAGTTGTGATCGAGGATCAAGTCTCGTATTCGAGTCAAGGTTCAGTTTAGACAGAGATGAAAATCGGTTGGAGAGAAAGGCCGATGTCAGAAGAAAGATGCCCTGTTTCACCCAACTGGAAGAGTAGAATTGAAAAGTCAATGCTCATCTCGTTCGATGGGTGTCGTATTTGTAAGAAAAGACTTGTTACAAGTGTCGCCAGTAAGGTCTTTTGATCAGAGATGGTTCGTATAGATGGATGGAACCATAGCTGTTTCTGCACCGCCGTTGATGAGACAGAACAGAGGAAACATGGACATTTAATGGGGAACTTGGAACAGACCCCAGTGCAAAGAAGGGTGCATGATATTCCTTGATAGGAGGTAGATGACTCACCAATTGTGTGCTGAGTTTGTGGAAAAAGAGAGTGAGTCAGCCCAATGTCAGAGTAAAAGGGGAACATGTTTTGAATGTGGCCGCATGGCCATTGGGTTAGGAATTGTTTGTGTAAGTCCAGAGAGCATAAGTATCATATCGCTAGATAGAATGCCACTAGGATGGCGAAAGGAATAGGAATGGATTGACTATGCATTAGTCAAAGGGAAAATGTTCTTGAGGGAATTTTATCATAGTAGTGCAGCAGAATTTTCGATGAAAGTTGTGGAGTTTCCGTTGCTGTAATGAAGTAATAGGAAGATGAGTCTCTGACTATAGTTGTGCCTGATGAGTTTGCTTATATATGACTTGGAAGTCATTTATGAAAAGGTTTGGCTCGATGAGCTATCTGTTGTTTTGAATCATGGTAATAACATAATTCAGTTTGTTCAATTAGCGTGTGAAAGTTTTGAATCACTGAAAGTCGAAGAGGAACTTCGATCCTTGTTAATTGTCACTAAAGATAACTTGATTCTGGTTGTTGGTTACCGAATCTACGTGGCAACCGTAATGGATGTGTCGGTTGAGGAGCCGAATATGGAGATCATAATCGTGGTATAGAGTTTTCTAAGGCATTTTCTAGGAATTGTCGGGTTTGTGTCGGAAAAGAGAAATTGAGTGCATGATTGAATTAACACTCTAACGCAGCAGTCCCTAAGGCTCTTACCGGATGGTGTTACCAAGTTAAAATAAATGAAGTGCAAAAAGAGTGAAGTGTTGAATAGAGATTCATACGTTCCAAAGGCATCACCTTAGGGAACACCGTTCTATTCGTGAAGGATAAAGTTGATTCATTGTGTTTGTACGTTGATATTCTTCAAGATTGACTTGAGGTTAAGGTATCATCAGTTGAGGATCGGGGGAAGAAAGACATATCGAAGTTAAGACCTCGCACTCGATACAACCGTTATGAGTTCACTGTAATACCGTATGGTTTGATGGACACCTTAACTGTTTGTTTGGGTCTAATGAGCAGAATGTTTAAGGACGCTTGAATCAGTTGTGATCGTGTTCATTGAAGTTACCCTAATGTGTTCAAAGAGTGCTGAGGAGCACAAGAGACATTGAGGATGGTATTTCAGACTTTGAGTACTTTTGGATTTTACAATAAGCTTAGCAGATGCGAGTTTTGGATGACTTGTGTTACGTTCCTAGGTCACGTGATTTCAGGAGAAGGAATCTCCGTAGAGCCCGTCTAAGATCGAAGCAAAGTGATTAATTGACCGAGATTGACTACAAAGGACGGAGATCATAAGTTTTCCGGGTCGTAAAGTGCACGTTACGTACGGTTTGTGGAAGCGGTTTTCAGGCGTCCGATTCGCAGCTTGATTCAACTAATGAGGAAGTGAGAAAAGTTCGTGTGACAGATAAGTGCGAGCGTAGTCTTCGAGGGCCTAAGAAGAGGCCGACTACCGCACTTGTGCTTACTATTCCATCCGGTCTAAGAGGGTTGAGATATGCAATGATGCGCCATTTAAAGGATTGGGTTATGTGTTGATGCGTATGATAGAGTTATTGTATATGCGTCCCATCGTTGAGACCTCGAAGTGGAATATGAGACGGCGTCGCTGGATGGAACGCATTAAGGATTTATGACTATGACATTTTGTATCACTTTAGAAATGTGAGCAAAGTCACGGGTGCATTGAGTCGAGAGTCCTTAGCCGCACAATTGGTACTCAAGGAGTGAATATTATTTGAGAAAGTTTGAAATTCGGTTTTCAAATCTAAGGTATGCCACATTTTGAATCTTATGATTGCCCTCAAAATTGAACCGAGAGTACAGCATCGTAATCAAAGCGCTTCAAAGGACGATTTAGAAATTCAAAAGACTCTATAAGAGAATGCGGATGAGAGAGAGGTTGATTTTCACTCGATTTCGATTGGTTAAATTGGGCATTTCATCGACGCGATTACAGTGTTTTTCCGAGTTGGCCACTTGCGAGATAACTAGACTAGTTGGGTGAGTTATTAAGGACTTAAGGAAAATAGACTTGACAATTCGACCAGAATCGACTTCTCGACCGTGCTCATCTCAGAGATCAATATGTACGCTTAACGAATTAAGATCGAGATAGGTCGTTTGACCGAGATGAATGACCGATCGTGGGTGACTCCACTAAATTGGAAAACTCTCATCGATCGATACTAATTTGATTTTACCGTCGTTTTGGTACCTCGTGTCCGTATTTGAATCATCAAGATTTTCACGACCCGAGAGTCGCCAATGTGTCAAGTGGGTTCATCGTGGCTCGAAGAAAATCGACCACGGGTCATTTGTCCTAAAAAGCTTCGAAAACTACCTAGTAGCCTATGTCATACTAAAAGCGTGTCGGAGTGAAATTAATCGCCAATCTAAGTTCGATTTCAGAAATTGAAGATTTTGTCTTGTCACAAAGTGGGTATACCGAAGTGTGTGTGCATAAGATAATTCACCGGCATGGAGAGCCTAGGAGATGAATTGTATTTCAAATCTAGATCGATGTTCCAAGTTGCGAGCTTTCATATGGTTCTTTCTCTGCAAAGCAGCAGAGTGTAGAGTGAATTTCAATTGCCGAGATGAAGTCGTGAAAGAAAGATCACAGCCGTGGTCCGCACAAAGGGTCGTGATTGCGCTGCCGAGATCGTGTCGAGTTATATCGATCTTGACCGAGGTTCCCGTTTCGGCAGATCGCCGATAGTTTCTTTTAATCGGTGCAGCGAGTGTTCGTAACTTCGTTGGTTGAGTTGAAGTCGAGATCGAAAAGTCGCAGTCCAGAGTTGGTTCGTAAATCGTGATTCGGCTGCGATTATCGGTGTCGATTAGGGACCTCTGAGCCGTCGGGAAATTTACGTGGTTAAGCGTTAGAAATTTTTGAATTTTCAGGTTGAGAATCCTGTTCATCCTTGGATGTCGCCTAGAATAGGGACATCTCGAATTGTTAAGAAAGGAGAGCCGGAACCGTTTAAATGGCGGAATAGTTCGAATTTGAGATCAAAGGAGAATTTTGGCTTTAAATGGAAAAAGAAAGCGGTTTGGGACACCTTCGGCGCCTCTAGCCGAGTTGGTATCCGGTGTGAAGCAAAGTGGTCCGAAGTCGGAGTTCGATCCCGACGCGGCAAGTTAGCCGCTTTGTGGAAAAAAAAAAAAAAAAGAACCAAAACTTTTGCAACTTTCATTTTTGCAAAGATGAACAAGTGCTTAGCCTTTTTGGGAATCAAGAATTGGTCCGGTTAATTCGGAAATGTTTCGTTTCAAGCACCGAGGATCTTGGATGGCGCACGGCGTAATGAAGGAGCAGATCGATGAGACAACTATACCCCCACCTTTTTGTTTAAGAATTGGTAAAGGTTTAAATTTCGAGGACGAAATTTTTATAAGAGGGAAGAGTGTGACATCCCGATTTTTCCGATTCTATTTTCAATAAATTGAGACGGGCATTTCGTTGGCACGCATATAGTTCTTTTCCCGGAGTTGGCCACTCATATGGAAACTAGTCTATCGGGTGAAGTCGTTAAGAGTTTCTAATGCATCGACTCGAGAATTTGACCAGAAGCGACCTTTCACCGAGCTAGTCTCGCAAGGGTCATTACGGCACAATTAAAATCGATTAAAGATTGGAGATAGGTCGACTCGACAGAGGCATGTGATCGTGTGTGGGTGATTCCACCGATCGCACAATTCTTGTCGATTGGCACCGGACCGACTTTTCTATCGATTGGGTACCCCGTGTTCGTATTTGAAACCTTGAGATTACCTCGACAACCGAAAGTCGCCAATGTTTCAAAGATGTACATTGTGGCTTGAGATGATCAACCACAGGTCAAATGCATAAAAATCTCTAAAGGCTACCCGGTAGGTTGGGCCGCGCTAGTATCGTGCCAAAGTGAAATTAACCGTGGAATTGAGATCGAATTCGAAATTGGAAGTCCGGGTGTGTCACAAATCATTTCAGATCATTGAATCATCTTTGGAAGATTTTTCATGTAATCGAATTTTCAACAAGTAATCGAGAAAATGGCAAATTTGGCTCGAGAAATTAGTAGGCCCGCTTGGTCGTACTTTTGGGACTTAAGTTGGTTCTATGGACAAGTGAAGATGTGAATTGAAGTGTGGTGACATTGGATTAATTTTATGGACTTCAATTTAGTTCAATTGGAAGAGAATTGATGAGAATTGAAGAAAGTGAATGTACAAGAATTGGACCCCGGCGGAAAATGGAATTGAACCCATTGGAATAAGGTTGTGGGAGTTTTGAGTGAGTGGAGTATGACATCATGGATGATGTCATGGTGGGCCATTTTTGGGATTAAAGAAAAGAAAAAGAAAAGGGAATGGTCCCATCTCTCTCTCTCTTCCTTCTCTCTCCTTCCTCTCTCCCTTCCGTTGGCTTCTCCTCCATCTTCTTTGTGCGAAAGACCAGAAAATTTGCAGAGGAAGAAGCCGAAGCGCCCCTCGTCGCCGCCTCCTTCGCCGCCGCTCGCCCGTCAGCCGGAACCGCCAAAGCCGCCGGCGCCTCGTCGCGCCCTCCTTCGCCCGCTCACGCCGCCGTTCTTCCCTCGTTCGCCGTCGTCCCCGCTCGTCTTCACGTTTGGGAGGCCGTCCGACCAGCCTAGGTCACGGATCGCCCACCGTGAGCCGCCGTGCGCCCCGCCTTAGCCCGCCGGGAGCTTCGCCTGCCTCCGCCGCCGCCTTGGCCGCCCGAACCGGCGCCGGATCTCGCTCCCTCTCGGCCCCAAGCCGAACTGAAAAATGGGTATGGCAGCGGGTGTTTGGCTCGTTTTGGCCGCCTTCCCGAGCTCGGATGCTCGGCCCGCTTGAGGAAAGTCGATCCTCGCGTCGCCCTCGTCGTTTTGGTCCGCTCGGCTCGCTAATCCTAAGTGAGTTTAGCTCACTAAACCTCGCTTAGAGGGTTAATTATGCTTAGGGAGGTTTAGTTTATGTTAAGCATTATTAGGTTGTTAGTTTAGGTTAATTAAGAGTAGACTTGATTAAGGTTGTGGTTTAATTTAAAGTGTGCTTAATTAAGGGTAAGTAGGTTTATTTAAAATAAGCCTTGATTTGACATAAATGAATTTACTTTTGATTTATTTAAATGTCTCGAAATTATTATATAATTTAATAATATATTTTATTCGAAATTAATAAAATATTATTATTTAATTATTTTCGGAATAAATTAAATTATTTATTAAATTAGAAAATTTTGTCGAGACCTTAAATTCTCAGAATTTCGTGCCTAGGTCGTTCTTTGTGTAGTTGGATTTTGAAATTGATGATTGGATATTATAAATTGAGTGTGGATTTCGAAAACTATGGATATTATTATTTAATTATTTTCGGAATAAATTTAATTATTTATTAAATTCCGAAAATTTTCATTGGGACCTTATTTGCTCAGAATTTCGTGCCGATCGTTGCTATGCTTGTAGAATGTGAAATTGATGATTGGTTGTGATGAATTGAGTGTGATTGTGATTTATAGGGATTCTTTATGAAATCCTAAGTGTTGAAATTGATGGGAGATTGGCTGTGAAATACCACCTATTAGAGGTCGTGCCCAGAGAGGCCGTGATAAACCACCTTGGAAAGGTCGTGCCCGATGAGGCCGTGAAAAACCACCTACAAGAGGTCGTGCCCGATGAGGCCGTGAAATACCACCTATTAGAGGTCGTGCCCAGAGAGGCCGTGATAAACCACCTCTAAGAGGTCGTGCCCAGAGAGGCCGTGATAAACCACCTCCGTGAAAGGTCGTGCCTGTGAGAGGCCGTGATAAACCACCTATGAAAGGTCGTGCCTGGAGAGGCCGTGATAAACCACCTATTAGAGGTCGTGCCCGATGAGGCCGTGATATGCCACCTATTAGAGGTCGCGCCCAATGGGGCCGTGAATTGCCACCGTTAAAGGTCGCGCCGAGTGGGGCCGTGATGCCACCGATTTAAATTTGCCGAGTAGGGCCGTAGTTGAGAGCAATGATTGATTTGCTAGAATGACATGTAATCGGCCGAGTCGATTGATCGCTGAGACGATCCAAGTGGTTGAATTGTTTTGATGATGTGATTGTACCATGGTTGTTTGGTTATCATAATTGTACGTGGTTGGATTATATAAATTGTGCTAACCTGCAGATGAAGGCTGAGGCGAGGTAAGTCTTTCGTGTGATGTGGCTAGGCCACCCGGGCGTATTTTCTTTCTAATAGGGGTTTAGGGGTTGAACTTGCCGAGACATCGTCTCATCCCGATTGTGGGATTAAAATTTCAGGTCCCCGGGTGGACGGAGCGGCCGATAGCTTTGATTGGCCTTGAGGAGTTGCGAGAGGTGAAGTCATAAGGGTTGGAGAGCGTGTCCCGCTAGTTGGTTGTAGGATAGTCCTCCTTTTGTCGAGCCGGTCTATTTTGTAGAAAGTTCGGTGTTGTATTTAAACCCTTTGTGTTTGTAAATGAGTGTTTGGTATTGTGATTGATTGCCGCGTTTATCTATCCCAAGTTAAATGTTGTCGGGGATTTGTTTCGCTTCCGCATGCGTAAATAAATGAATGGGTCGTGACATTTCGGGATGTCGCATTTTTGATCGACCGTAGTGGGAGATGCGCGCGCTCGGGGTTCGGGGCGTGACATTAAGCAACCTCAAAGTTTGGCTGTAGGGAGGGCTATATAACAAATCAAGCCTCCCCAAAAATATGGTTTCGTTGCTTTGGTAGCACATCTCTTATAGTTGTTGAAGAGCTTGGTATTGAAGAACCTTCTACATTCCATGAAGCTACTATTTGTTCTAAATCTAAGAAATGACTTGTTGCGATGAATGAAGAGATGGGTTCTCTTCATAAGAACCAAATGTGGGATCTTATGAAATTGTTTGAGAGAAAAAGAGTTGTTGGATGCAAGTGGGTCTTCAAAAGAAAAGAGAGAATTCCAAGGGTTGAAGATGAAAGATTTAAAACACGTTTAGTAGTGAAGAGTTTTAGTTAGAAGGAGGGGATTGACTTCAATGAAGTGTTCTTTCCAATTGTAAAACATAGTTCTATTCATGAATGATTGTGTTATATTATACTTGATTATGGGGTAAAACTGTGAGGCATGGAATGGGATGGGCCAAAATGGGTTTTTTCTTATAAGTGAGAGCCGTGTGGATGCTTGGAGCATGAGAATTATGTGTTCTAGTTATTAATTATGCTTGTTGCCTCGGTAATGGCATATGTGATGTACTAATATACAAGGGTGTGCCAAGACAAGGTAAGATTGTATGCTATTGCATATTTAAGTTGCCTCAAAGATGAATTCGCATCATAATCGAGGCTTAGGCCATTAACTCGCTGAAATTTATATCTCACCCCATTTTTGTTAAATATTTTTAGGTCCGTAGTAGGTAGAATCGTCGCATGTGGTTTGGGATCTTGATGGACCAAGGCGCTAGCGTGCCTAACATCACTTTTGGTTGGCCTCATCATTAGTGAAGTTTAGGTTAACTCTAACCCTTGAAGGCTATTGAGTTGGTCAGTAGGAAGTAGCCATAGAAAAGCTTCTAATTATTAAACTTCCTAGGGTTAACAAGTTAACAAATAAATGTGTTACTTTCGGAAATTGGTTGTTGTGGTTTGCTGTCTCTATGCTTTGTTATTTTGATTGGGTAGTTATATAAATTGCTTCCACATGCATTTAATAAAAAGATAAAAATAATGAGTTGGTGATGCGTCCTAGGACATCACAAACTAATTAATTGCTATGGGATATTCGTGTGCTCGGGGTTCGGGGCATGATAGGCTTTGTGTAATCACTTTTGGTGTTGAGGGATAGAGATCTTGTAGTGTTTGGCATAATGCTTTTTTGGAGATTTGAAGTCAAGATGGAGATTTGTTGAGTTTTGAATTTCAAAATTAAGAGATAAGGGTATTTTAGATATGCACCATTATTTTAGGAGTTTTTGAAGGAAACTATAAAAGTAATGTGTTTAATAACACGTCTCCAACCCTAACTTTATATTATTCCCTATTTTGTTTTTTTCTATCTTTTTGTTGGATATTTAGATCTTGTGGCTCATCAAGTGGTTTTCGAACTTTATGGATTATACTTTTGTGCTCTCTGTTGCAGATGGTGAAACCTCTCTCTCTCCCCATGATTTTTCTCATTTTGGGTTTTCCATGTAAATCTTGCATCTCATTGATTTCAATTTTTTTTAAGTCTTTGCTACTTGTTCTTAGATTGATGCATCTTTGATTGGTGTTTTTCCCCAACAATAAGGCTATGATAACACGAGGAAGCTAAAGCTCATCATAAAAGTATGAAACACACAATATTCTCAGACCCAAGACATTACATGATTTGCTGAACATATTCATCTGATGGGCAGCTAAACCATCACCATCTACTCAAATGTGTCGGTATATAGAAGAAAAACTTAACCATGTGTTCCTGTGGTGATCCTAACTAATGTAAACAAATTTTCAGGCCAGAAATTCAGCTAGTGGAGACAGGAAACTTCTAATTAAGTACGGTAGGAATGGCGAGACAAATGCTCGTCACTTGCTAATCATTGCTGTCTCCATAGGGATAGTTCAGAATTTATGGAGATGATTGAAATTGTGCAAAATAAGAAAGCATGTACTTATTTCTGATCTCTTCGCATTTGAGTTCAACTTCATATTGGATATTATCAGAAAGAAAAAGAAAAGTCGGGTGACTTTTCTGGGGACAATCCAAACGATCTTGAAGTGAATCACGGTGTCCTGTAATAATGATACATGTAAATTAATTAGCGCATAACGTGATGTATTATTTGGAATTTACCAATAGTCATGTCGTCAATGGAAAGCTGTCTATTGACGTTTTCTTTTGGTTCTTAGACTACGACACATTTGCCGACGAAGACCTAACGGCAAGTCTTGGTCGTCTGTTGCTGTAGCCGTCACTCAGTCAATTACAAGCACCGTGTGGGGTCGTGGGTATGGACAGCTCACGATATAAATGTAAGGCGTGCTTGCGTTTATCTTCCTCACACTTCTCTCTTTGATAATCTCCATCACTCGAAGATAATGGAAAGATCAACTAAAGTTTTCTCGTTTGCGTTGGTTGCTTCTTTAGCTTCAGCACTAGTCCTAATGGTTCAAGCCCAACAAAATCCAGGTACCTCTCTCTCTCTCTCTCTCTCTCTCTCTCTCTCTCTCTCTCTCTCTCTCTCTCTCTTAGAGACAGGCCATGGCAGAGCCAGATCCGACTCCTATTATGGAGAGAGATATATAGATGTGTTGAATCTTGATAAGTTTTTAAATTAATTTCATACGTTTATAATCAAGAATAATACCAGAAAATAACTTCACCTGTCTCTCCACTTCCCAGGCAGCAGCAAAACCCTTTTTTCGTTTTCCTTAAAACGGTAATTACAAATGAAATATATTACCTCAATCTGCTGGAACCATCATTCCATGTGCCATGCGGGGTAATGTTCATTCATTCCTTTTCAATCTCACAAATCAAGAGAAAAATACAAATTTCCAATGTATTATGACATTATACTCTAATGAACAACAATAATAGATATTAACAAAATAATTTGAGTTATTTATAGTTATCATGATGTATATTAATTAATTCTAAATTTAGAATGATATTTGTTAACTTTTATAATTATAAAATCATAATTATGTTCCAGGCCATAGAATTGTATTTTTAAACAAATGCAAGTATATATTGTAGATCCTAGATTAAATGGATTGACTTCTCGTTCCGTTTTCTATTCACAATACCTTTGTCATAACCCAACAAATAATTTATTAATCTGTGATTCCATATCCACATTTCGTTTATTAAAGGCAACTAATGAGGTTAGAATTCTACTTCTAATACATTCTATCCATATCTCCACAACCTCGCTCTTCCGTTCATCATATCAATCATAACACAATCCATTACTTGTGATGTGAACCTCCATTTCAAACAAATGCTTGATTGCTCTTTTTGTATCACAAAATGAAGAGGGTCCCAAATTTTGACTAATAAAAAACGTGGTCTTATCTATTCCAAAATAAATATAAATAGGTTATGGATTGGTCTCGTATGACATGGTCTCACTTCAAAATTGAACATTTAACACTATTTCGTGGAAAAAAGTCGTAATTCCAATGATTATTTTTTCTATTTTCGTTTTCTGAGTTTCTAGGTTTCATAAGTGTCGACTGTGGAGCACCAAATTCATACACCGACTATAAGACCAATATAGATTTTTTGACGGACAAAGGATTCATAGACTCTGGAGAGAGCATGCGGATATCCACAAAGCTCATCAACCAGCAACCTCGACTATGGTTCTGGTTGAAAAATCTAAGAAGTTTTCCCAGTGGGACGAGAAACTGCTACACTTTGAAACCAGACAAAGGCAAGAGCAACACGTACTTGATTAGGGCATCATTTTGGTATGCGGACTATGATCATAAGAACCGAACTCCTATATTCGACCTATACATTTATGTTAATTATTGGGCCACGGTTGATGATTCTGATAAAAAAGTGCACTACGAAATTGTCTATGTGACCCAAAGGGAGAATATACAAGTGTGCCTCGTAAATACGGGCCAAGGAGTGCCCTTTATTTCGGCATTGGAACTGAGACCTTTGGATGATTCTATCTATCAAATTGAATCAGGATTTTTGTCGCTTAGGTTCAGATATGACGTCGGAGCCTCAAATTGGACCATCAGGTGAGTTCTCTTTCTTTCTTTCTTTCTTTTTTTTTTTTTCCGTTAATAAAGTAAACAAATGTTTGCATATGTCATCTTTCTTGCTACAAGATATTGTGTGTGTGTGGAACAAAGTGAGAAAAACCTAATATATTGAAAAGGGAAAAAATGTAAAAAGTTCACTTTTTGGTCGAGAAAGAGTTAAATTTGACCTTAAAAAGTGTAAAGACATTTAAAAATGTATTATTGAGGTTATGCATTAGACTTATCAAACGGGTAGCTCAGATTTATGACCAATTTATCGTAATACAAAATTTTCAACTCATACATGACCCGACCCATACCCAAGCCATATCCAACCCGACCCATTTTATCAAATCTAGGAAAGTTTGTTTCTTATGATTTTTTTTAAAAAAAAAATTGTATTGCTAAAATACTTTCATGCTATACAAATTTAGTGGAAATTTTTATAATTTTTGTAAAAGAATCGAGGCTCCATTTGTTTCATGGAAATTATTTTCTAGGAAATTATTTTCCAAGAAAATAATGATATTTTCTAGTATTTGTTTTGAATATGAAAATAAATTAGAAAATATTTTCTACCATTTGGTATGGAAAATTTGATTTGATTTTCCTCCACACACTCTTTTAATACATTTTTTTTTATTTTTGTATTTCTTTTATAAATTAAATCTTTAATTATTTTAAAATTTTCTTTTTTTCTTCTTTTTCACCTGGTCATTGGCCACCTCGATGGTCAACGAATGGCCACAAGAAAAATCTAGCCTTGCCACATCCGATGAGGTCAAACTCACCTAAGTTCGGCGATCTCGAGTCTTGCTAGAAGTCAGTGAACTCGAGTCTTGTTAGACCAACAAGACTTGAGCCTTGCCATCACCAAACATTGACATGGTCTTGGCCTTACTAAATTGGTGAGCTCAAGTCGCCTGAGGCTAGCGAGCTCAAGCCTCACTGGCATTAGATGTTGATGAGGATCGATGAGCTCAAAGCAACGAGGCTCAAGCTTTGCCGGCCTCTAGCGAGCTCGTCCTTGCCCGGCAAATCATTGTGGCTGGTCACCAGCTGAGGAAGATGGAAGAAGGAAGAAGGAAGAAGGAAGAAGGAAGAAGAAAGAAAAGCAAGAAAAGAAAAAGAAATAATAATTTAGATTTTTTAAATAGTTAAGGTTGAAGAGGGTGGGAGTATATGCGAGCCTAGTGGGTTGGAAATTGGTTCTAAGCTCAACCCATTTAGATCCATTTATTTTCGCCTTTAAACTTAAAACATATTTAATGTAGGCTCCTCAAAATTGAAGAATGGGTCATATATGAGTTTAAGACCCATTTTGACAAGTCTAACATATTAGTTCTAAATTATAATTTTGTACGCATAATTTTTGGGGAAAAACTAGACGTTAAGGATATTTTCGGATTTATGCACTTTAGATGCATTGGAGATCAATGAAAAGCCTTCATCTCTTGTCAAATCCTTAGAAGTGCTCAAGTTTATCAAACATCTCTATTCATACGTATATACTGTTGACAAAAAAAGGGGAAATTTATGTTGTGGGTGTTCTATTTTAAACTATAGACTTAAAATTCATAGGCTTTCCGAATAGAGAGAGGCCGATGAGTCAGAATAATGGATGTTTTTAAGGATTCCTAAGGAATAGATCCCGATCTTCTTTTTTTTTTTTTTTTTTTGGTAAAGAAATAGATCCCAATCTTTTAATGATCATTAAATCGAGAAAACTCTCACCTATCGTAAAGCCTTTATATTTTTGTGTGTTACAATTTACGAGAAATCAATATAAAAGTTATGACAAATTATGACCAGAGTATTTGTCCCCGGATGGAACTCCTTCGTCAGTTTTCTGGGTGTGAATGGTTTTTTTTTTTTTTGGGTCGTTTTCTGGGTGTGAATGATTAAGCAGTAGAAACTTCTTCATGTTAGTAAAACTAACGGGGAGTGATAAGTGAGCGAATAATCACCCAATCAGAGGCCAAGTTAGGAATAATTGCCTCGAAATCGGATTGGTGGCAAGTGCATTTGAACAAGAAATAAAAGCATTGCAACGTAAGTAGTACAAGTTCAAGAGCTGTTGTAGTGGAGACGATTCATTGGCATATGGAACATGCTACCCGGAACGCTGCATTGGCCTCACATGAATTCTTCGTCAAAATGTCCCACCCGGGTACCCAGACGATGTTTATGATCGCATCTGGGAAAGTTGGACCTCTCCTGCCTGGCGTATGCTCAACCTGGGAACGTCCGCTTCTGATTTATCCAACAACAACGATGAATATAAGATTCCAGGGGAAGTGCTCTGGACAGCTCAATCAGCGAGTAATGCCAACACTACCTTAATCTTTCAGTTTAAGCCGTACAACGTGACGTCTAAATGGATTGGGTACTTCCATTTCGCCGAAACCCAAATCTTGCCAAGTGGCCAGCAAAGAGAGCTCACGGTTTCCACCAGTGATGACCAATTCACAGAGACGGTGAGGCTCGATTACTTGAAGCCGGTAACCGTAGTTTCCCCTTCGGTCTCTGGGTCCCAGATCAACTTCTCATTCGAAGCAACGAAGAGGCAGTCTGGATATCCGCCACCAATCATCAATTCCTTGGAGATCTTTCATATCAAAGAACTTCTGAATGTACCAACAGCCCAAGATGATGGTAATCTTTCGCGCTTCTACTTTCTCTTGTGCTAGTGCTACCCTAAATATTGTCAAGTACAGCCTCGGCATGAACAAGATTTAAATAGGTTTGGCTTCGGTATTAGATTGCTGAATTGAAAGGAAGAGAAACCCAATTTTGAAAGTAATCGTTTGTTTAATAGGTATATATCTCAATCAACACTCCAAAGAATAGAAAATTGCACTCACACTTCTCTAGGACACTCAAGTTCACACCTCCTAGGACTCCTTAAACGCAAACTCTAGGAAGCTAATTTCTTGTACTTACTTGCCTTGGTTGCTCCAGTGAAAGGGAGTTCGGGGATTTGCAGGAGATGGATGAGGAATGTTAGATATGACGGTTAAAAAATGTGTTTAAAAGTGGAAAGGATAAGCTGAGTTTTTGGTGGTCGTTCAGAGAGCAAGGTAGAAAATCTGCAGTGAAAACTTAGTTTATAGGTGTTTGCGGACCAAAAAAATGCAGAGATTGTAAAAGAGTTTTCTTCAAGTGAGCTTTGAAGTATTAAAGTTGATGATGAATAAGCTATTCCTTGCCCAAAATATATTATTACTGAAAAATCACTTCAAATTGCACATGCAAGTGTTTTCACCATTTCCATAATGTCACCGTTCTTTAGAAAGGGAAAAATGAAATTATATGCATGATTTCTATCTGCTCGAAATCCCCATCTTTCCATCATCCTTTTCTTGAGGCAAATTGATCTTGTTGTGTTATAAACTACAGTCAAAGCTTTCACCAACATCAAGGCAGAGTATATTGTGAATAAAGATATCTGGCAAGGTGATCCATGTGTACCAAGCAAATTTGCATGGGATGGTCTGAATTGTAGCTATATAAAGCCTCCCAGGGTTATTGCGTTGTAAGTCTCCTTGCAGGATGATGTTGATACTATTGGTTATATTTTATAGGACAAATGCTACAAAAAATCTCAAACTATATCCATTTTGACATAAATACCCTACACTTTTTTTTTGGTCACTAAAATCCTTGATTTTATCTACTGTGATACAAATACTCTCAACTTTTTTTTTGTCATAAAAAAACCTAAAATTATATATGTGTGACATATATATCATCTATTTCAATTCCATATATGGTATATTTGTCACACTAGTATATGTTTGGGGTTTTTCACGACAAAAAGAAGAAGAGAAAAGCTTGGAGTATTTATGTCATAATTGATAAGTTTAATATTTTTAGTGACAAAAAATAAAATTTCAGCATATTTGTATCATGGACATAGTTTATGAGATTTTAATGGTATAACCCAACTTTAAAAGAATCATTTTTTTCTTCCTAAAAAATTGAAGGTTTGTCCTCATTCTTGTTGAAAAATTGAACTTTCATTCCTCTACGTGACTACATTAATCTATAAAAACTCATTAATCAGTTGTGTGCTTCTCCATTTTAACCTTAGGTAATATTGTGTTCTCCACAGTTGAATGCGTAAAATTTTATGTATCGAATCAACATTACTGCCTTTGTGAACATGGCAATGACACGGCTTCCTCTCATTTTGATTATGGCCAGAAACCTGAGCTCTAGCAATTTGAGGGGCATCATCTCTTCTTCACTATCAAATCTATTGGAACTGGAGTCCTTGTAAGTACAAGCATGATTAATGTTTGAATGAGCTGTGATATCCTACTTTTTGCTATGGAGCTCGTTCTTTCTTATTCTAAAGAAAAAGTAACTTTGGAGGCTTCTACAGTGATCGTTTACTGGAATAAGCTTATGTTGAACATTGGTTTTCAAACAATGCGACGATATTTTTGGCCCCTTTGGTCGTTGATTTAATTATTCAGAATCGATATATCCCCAAAATAGCCTGAAGAACACTGACAACCAATCTCAAAATTTCGGATGAGATCTGTTGAATTGTTAACTACCCGGACTCGCTTTGTTTCAGAGATCTGTCCGACAATCAACTTACAGGACCCATACCAGAAACATTGGCAAATCTGCCAAAGTTGAGAATTCTGTAAGTTAATGTGACTTAGTGGCGCCCCGAAACATTGACAGAGCATAGGTCTTTATACATGGCTATGCTTTGCAGAAATCTCAGTGGAAACAAGCTTACTGGTTCAGTTCCTAAGGCTCTTAAAAGGAGGCACGAAGAGAAGACATTGGACTTGAGGCTTATCTCTCTCTCTCTCTCTCTCTTCAGAATGAAGAAAGAATTTTATATAACATGTTTATTATGATTCAAAGCAAATATGAAGGCCGCTTGTGATCAACTTTTCGGCAAAGCAACTCAAGAGATATAACTTTACCTACTTACTTTTCTTGCAGTCTTAACAACAACCCCTATCTTTGCGAGGCAAGTCCTTGCTCAAAGAAGGAGGCTAAAAACTCCATCTTGGTCCCAGTTGTTGCATCGGTTTCAGTCGTATTCGTAGTTATCTGCGTGTTGAGTATTGGGTTCATTAGAAGGAAACAGACAGGTACCTCATTTTTCTACTTCTTGTCCACAGCATATTTATATGGAACTAAACAACATTTCTTGTTTTATTTGGTCGAGAAAGATACCACTGGCAATTTACTCCCTGTTCTTACCTTTATAAGAGCGCTCTTTTACAATATAATCCACTTTGCAATCAGGCCTAATGAATGCTTTCTTGAATGAGGAAGTTCTTTCTGAAAAATTTCATCTCACAAATTAATCCTAAGAGATTGAGGACAAATTAGACAGATAAATATCAGAGAGTTACTTTCATCAGTATTATGATTTTTTTTTTTTCCAGAGACTTTACCGGAGAAGTGTCATTTAGATCCTGATTTTAGAGGAAAAGCATCCTAGACGTGTAGTATCATACCTGTTCACGCAATCTACACCACATTTGACGACTATCTTGACTTTAATTTTCCTTTGGTACAGATATATCGGCAACAATGCCTTTTTTAGGATAATTTAGTTGAGAATATATGACTCAGCAACTTTCTTTCTCTTCTTACCCACCCTAAGAGTATAATTTTACAATCTCATAGACATTGCAGTCAGGAATGAATGAAAGTTGGCTTTAATCAAAATTTTCTAATGCTTGTAATATGAAGTCATAGTGATCACAAGAAAATGAAGAGAAGAGAGAGACGGGATCACCACAGCATTGTCGCTTCAGCATCACAAATAGAATGAGTGTTATTCCCAAAGTAACCGTGCTATGCACGAGGACTTATAACAACTTGGGAGTACCGACTTTGTCCTTGATATTCTGATGGTCGCTAAAAGAAAGTTTGATCGTGCAATCTCAAACTTATCTATATGTACTGAGCAAAGAAAAATTATCTATTTGTTAGCATATTGAAGGCAGGTGACAGAGAATCCCTGCCCTGATCTTTTGATTTTTGTCCTCTTCTCCACTAATTTAGCTCTTAAAATGGCATCAGAAAAACCTTTCCTACGTCTTTTAATTATTGAAGCGCAATTAGAGTTATTTGCTTTGAAAGTCTATTATCCAAAGTGGTAGTCGCAATACTCATAGGAATCTTTCTGGTATAGAATCTAGTGAGAGGACATTGGGATTAAAGAATCGACATTTTAAGTATGGAGAAGTTTCAAGAATCACTAGAAACTTTGGACAAGTGATTGGTGAAGGTGGATTTGGAAAGGTATATCTTGGTGCACTGGATAACGGCACTGTAGTTGCAGTGAAGATGCTCTCTGAATCATCAAAGCAAGGGTACAAGGAATTTCAAGCCGAGGTTAGATTCGATGATCCAATCAAGTTTCCCTTTAAAGTCAACTTATGTTGACACTGGCGCAGATGTTCGTTCAAAAACTTCCTCGTAGACTATTCTAAGTAGTCGTTATAATAATGCACACTCTTTATGCTGTAGGCGCGACTCTTAATGATTGTTCACCACAGAAACTTGGTTTCTCTGTTTGGATATTGCAATGAGTCTAGGCACATGGCATTGATATATGAATACATGGCAAATGGAAATTTAAGGCAACATTTATCAGGTGTGTTTTTATGTCCTGTTATATTGTTTCTTCTCTAAAATGAACCTATTAAACTCTATTTCGTGCTCACAGCCACAGGTAAAGTTAAATTCCATTCAACAGAGGACCATCCGAAGGTCTTGACATGGAGTAAAAGAGTACATATAGCTGTGGATGCAGCACAAGGTACACGTATGAGATATCCCCAGTTGTATGTTTTCTCCCATCATTGCTTCAGAATTGTTTACACATTTTTTTGTGAGGATTTCAGGTTTGGATTATTTGCATAATGGTTGCAAGCCACCCATCATCCATAGAGACTTGAAGACTACAAACATCTTGTTGAATGAAGACTTCCAAGCCAAAATAGCTGATTTTGGCCTTTCAAGAGCTTTTGCAACTGAAAACGACATTTATGTGTCAACTTGCCCTGCAGGCACTCCCGGCTACCTTGATCCCGAGTATTGACTGAAACTCAATATTATTGATTTGGTTCAGTTCAGGATCTTTATTTAGATGGAAATATTGACATTATCTAGGATTCCATCTTTGATTTAAAGATCCTTCATTTGTTTTCTTTTATTCCTCCTCACAGGTTTCAATCTTCTGGAAACATAACCAAGATGAGTGATGTTTATAGTTTCGGAATCGTACTCTTTGAGTTGATCACGGGCCGACCTGCAATAATGAGAAGCCGGGATGGCAGTGCCAGCATGCACATACTTGAATGGTTGATTCCTATTGTCGAAAGCGGTGATATACATAGCATTATGGATCCAAAGTTACAGGGAGAATTCGACATAAACTCGGCTTGGAAACTAGTGGAGATTGCTATGTCTTGTACACGACCAGTGGCAATTCAAAGGCCGGACATAAATCACGTATTGGCAGAGTTAAAGGAGTCTTTGGTGAGCAAATCAAGCGGTTCTTTTGAAATGACCTCCTTGGAGATCCATTCTGATATTGTCCCTATGGCAAGGTAGTAGAACTTTTTCAATCCAGAAAGGCTGTCATCTTTTAAGGTAAAAATTGACATTTGTCCGCAAATTTGTACTATTAATTGCGTAAACCATTTCCCTTTTCTTTTCTGTTATTGAATCTTCAAAACTCGCTTTGCAACAATGATAACCTTTTGTTCTTTGTCGCTCCTTTCTCCGTTCATGATGTCAGTTTATGGCTTTCCTATTGCTGCGGAATTGGGAATTCCATGTTGAGTTTGGGAGGCGGTGATTTAGAGGTTGGGGTTATCCATGGATGGAGTAATTGGCGTTAGCAGGCCCTCGCGGTATGTTCTTGGGCTTCAGGGGAGATTTCAGCTGGAATCCACCATTGATTAAGCAGCAGCAATTTCGCAATTTCGAGGGGGTAGATTGAGATTATTTAAAGACGAGAGATTAATGTACCTGATAAGCTCAAATTATATATGTATCCTGGTGGTTCTGTCGTAGTAGTTCTCACAAGCAACTAGGGATACACACAAAAGCATCGTTAAAAGGTTATGGACACCAGACTTGAGCTTGACTGTTAATAATGCAAACATGTTTATACCCGGATAAAAGGGAACCCCATCTTATTTAATTCTTAGAATTCGGGGTAGAGTTGCTATTTGAGGTTCCAATGCAACAACTTGTAGCATTGACTAGAGACCTACTTGACCGGAGAAGATGCGCACCGCTGGCATCACAGTGCGATTGCCTGATTCTTCAAAAAATATCCACCGATGCGCCACAGAATAGTCCCGTCCACAGCAATCAATGGCGGGATTTATTTAAAAAAATGAGGGCTCATCCTTAGCGAGTAAATCCGAAAGACAAACCTGTTAATGATCTTAGAACAGCAGGAATTTGCGCATATTGTAACATATTTATGTGATGTCCCTTCTGAATTTGGGGAACTTTGATCAAGCACCGGACGCAACAACAGAATCACAGAGTCAAAACACTTGTGACGTAGAAAGTGTGTCCTGAATGCCTTATCATCTATTCTCTTGTGACTTTGTTGGTCTACCATGAGAATTGACAAAAGCCTTACTAATTTATTTAAAAGACAAGGGGAGAGTCAAATTACTTCTGATGACTATGGATCATCACTTATCACCGAATAATTGACACCATAAAGTGGAGAGAAGATAAGGAGATTAGCGTCATCTCTTTTACGCAAATAGAATGTTCGCTAAGTTATTGGCTTCCACCGCTAGCTAAATAAAGAGAACCTAAATGAATGCTGACATTTTTCTGATAATTAGATAACCATAATCGCTCCTACCAAGACATTGCCGAGAGCAACTGGAGTAACTAAATAATGAGATTGAGATATGGTTCGATATAAACATTGAAAAGAAGAAGATACATATAGTCACTAGATGAAAGGATATCTTAAAGCAAATCTTGGCAATGATTATGTTGTTGTCTCATGGTAGATGATGGACCAAAGTTACGGTCAACTCCATTGCCATTTTACTTTCTTTTGTAATTGGAAAACATCTGGTGTTAGCACACGAAGTATAAATCCTTTGTTCAGGCAAAAAAAGATGCACAAGATTTTTTATAATCTTAATTTTTTAATGATATTTTAATATTTTTTACTCTGTCAATATGAACACAAAAATCATATCGTTATCACAATTGAAACCAACTTTTGATGACTCCCCTCTCATATTGCTTTTTTCCTCTTTTTTTGAAAAAGAAAACCATTTTCCACAAAATTTCTCCCTTTTTGAATGAAAAATCATCAACCAATATTCTTTTTTTTGGTCAAATAAAATGAGTCTAAAGCAAAACTCATTTTTACTTCAGCAAAGTCTTTGCTTTTTAATTTCTTTAATCGTAGTGCGATATGCATTATTGAAGCAAAATTCATTATTTGTTGTTCTCGATTGTGGTGATGCATCGTGTAACTAGTCCAATGCTTTTCTTCCTCAAGCCATCAATATAAGCGCCGGATGAATCGCTCCAATTAGGGACCATTTAGGAATAATAATACGAGTACTGATTTCACCTAATTAAGTCATTCCATAATTACGTAGTGAGTACTGATTTCACCTAATTAATTAGATTCAATTTCGCTCAAAGACATGAGTTAACGATATCTCGAAATAATGAGGAGGCAATCAAGAAAGCCGCATATGTGAATATATAATCTACAGAAAAATTGGCTAGTATAAAGCTAATAGTAATATGGGCCTTCAATCATATATATTGATCGATGTTGCTCCTCTTGTGTGCGTCTTTTGCTTCTTTATTAGCCCGCAACTGAAGCCTGTAGCTCCAGCCCAACAAAATACATATCTCTCTGTCTCTCTCTCTCTCTCATTGAGAAAGCCATCAGATAAAACGATAAGAAGAGAGAAGCAAAATGACAAACAATAAACCAAACTTGTACTCCAGTTCTAGCAAGGGTGTATGGTCGAGATTGATGAGAGGATTAATTTTTATAAAAATTAATCACACCTGATTAATCTCAATGGTCAAAGTCCTGATAAGAGATGAACGCTTTTAAGTTCTAGAGCTGCTATGGCAGAAATTGAGAATAAATAGACTATTTGGATCCAATTTTTCCGAGTTGCAAGGTTTCCACAAGTATCGACTGTAGGGCGCCTCATACATGCTTCGATGATCGAGCAACATATTCTATGAGGTGGGCGTGAATACACAGGCTTGGAAGAAAGCAAGGACGTTATCAGAAGGCCCAATGACAACAGTTCAATAATTTAAGGAATTTACTGAGCGGAACGAAAAACGGTTGCACGCTAAAACCAGAGGGAGGTAAGAGCAACACATACTTGATCAGGGCCTTCTTTTTTTGTGACGGGGAAGATGAATCCCCCGCGTTCAAACGTATACATTCGTATCGGGTCACTATCTACTACGGTAAGTTTTGGTGTGGGGAGATCATGAAGATCCCCCAAACAGACCATATACAGGTGGTGTCGCAAAACCGGGAAGTAGAGTACCTTCCATTTCAGCTGTGCAGTTGAGGGTTTTGGACAGTTTTGGACGGTACCATCTAGGGGTGAGCGGTTCCCGGTTCTAGTTTGATTCTGTCTAGAACCTAGAACCTACCATCGGGTACAGATTCCTTTTTTTTTGAACCTGGAACCTACCCGTCAGAATCAAAAATCTGGAACCTACCCTATTATAGGTTCCAGGTTCCAACAGGTTCTTTTTTTTTTCTTTTTTCTTTTTTCATTTTCAAATTTGAAAAGCTCTTTTCAAACAATTGATAGTTAGGCTCACACGATTAGAACAACGCGACAACATGCATCATCAAGCACTGTTCAAAAAACTCTAGGTTGATACCCGCAAGGTTATGAATTAATTGAAACTTCATTCATGAAGCAGCACATAAAACAGGGAATAGCATGCACAAAATCAATTGTCGATTGTTTTTTCCTGTCTTCTTATCACTTATCTCTCTGGTACAACTTGACATCTTGGCATATTTGTACATGAATATCTCCATATCATAACCAGAACTTTAGATCGATGCATAAAATCCCAGAAACATCAATTCAAGCACCAATCCAAGGAGGAGGTTGTCCAGATGTCATTGATAAACCTTGAACAAATGGATCACCCTAGGATGTAGCAGAGTTTCCTACCTGAGAAGCATTTTTAGTGGATACGAATACCACTGGAAGTCACAAAGTAGTAATAATCTGAGCCTCCTCATTAAATATATGGAGCTAAAGAGTATAAACGAAAGAAAAAGGAAATCAAGATAATGTTCCCTAGTATTAACCTCAAACTACTTCCGTGACGCATGTCACCTGAGGGCTCTAAGGTTTCCACCATTCCCTTGGAAGAAGCTGATATCCTGAGATTGAGATCAAGACCATGGTCACCATCTGCATCAATTGCATCAGAATACTTCATCAACCTTTTGTACTCTATCGGAAACCAATCAATCTTTAGCCGTGAGGGAAATAAACAGGGCTGCAGGCCAAAAGACTCCGACAAAAGAAACCAAGGTCTAAAATGGATATACTTGAATCTTCTAAAACCATGAAAACACTTCAAAAAGAGACAATATGAGGTTTACTTTCACTGGCAACATCAAACCACAGTATGAAAACAAATAACATGAACAAAAAAGATAATTGCAACTCTCAGACGATGGCGTTTGCTACATTGGCAATTCTTGGCCACAGGTCTGCACACTCTTTCCCGATCGGACCAATAATGGCAAAACCTGAAAATTATTAGAAGAGGATGAGATACAAGGATCATCATGGAGAAACACCGTCCATTGCGACTCTAATTTAAAAGTTGGGCCAAAAGCCACACTATTTGTGTCAGGAAGCCTAGTCCTATGAAAGTATCACTGCTTTCCTTTCTATGGATATGTCAATACCGCTCAATAACTCTCCACTTCAGTTCATTGAATCAAAGCATGTAAATTCATAAAAACCTTTGCACGTTGTGAAGAGAACTATACCTTTCATTTCTCCTTTTGGATTCATAATGACCCCGGCATTATCTGCAAATGTAATTACTTACAGAGTCAGAAAACGAAATATACTGCCAACATACAAGAAATCTATAAATATGGTACACCTACTGATGCAACATAACAAATGCATCTAATGTGCAATCACTTAATAGAATGGTCTAGAAAACGAAAATAAAAACAAGTGAAAAGATGTCATTGGAAGAGTTTATCGAGCTCGGATGGAGCAAATGTCACAATAGGAGCAACGAGACATTTGTAACGAAGGACACTCTCACTTTTCCAGACTCGTAACTGTATCAACCACAGATGTATGGTGGAACCTGACTAATGTATGGCACGGACGACATGATGAAGATGGCGGTGGTCGCGGCTCAACCCATGGCTAAGGGGGGAAGAGCTCGAATATGGCAGAGGCGGTGGCAGTTCGGAGCAACGACGACTTGGACGGTCGAGCGAGTAGCAGCAAGAGGTGGTGACGGTGGCTTGGGGATGGCGGCGGTGGCTCACGGCAGCGAGGGGTGGTGCGGATGGCACGACAGCTCATCGAGCTCAACGGCGAGATAGCTCGTCGGGTGAGCGGTGGGTGGTGGTGGTTTGGTGGCGAAGAGGTGGTGGTGAGTAGGGTGGGGTGGCGATGTGGTGGTGGGTGAAGCAACAGCCAGCAAAAAAGGAAGGAAGGAAGGAAGGAAGGAAGAAGAAGAAGAAGAAGAAGAAGAAGAAGAAGAAGAAGAAGGGGGCTTCCGGCCGAGAGAGGGGGAAAGAGAAGAGAAAGAGAGAAGAGAAGAAAAAAGTTGGGGGGGAGGAAGTGACGTGAGGAGGAAAAATGGGAGAAAAGAGAGAGGAGAGAGAGAGAGAGAGAGAGAGAGAGAGAGAAAGAAAGGGGAAGGGGGAAGAATCGGCGAAAGGAGGGGAGTGACATGCTAGGTTTTTTTTTTTTAAAACTCTGACGATTCCCGAAAAAGGGAATCGAGAACCGGAACCGGTCTCTTTAGAATCGGGAATTGAACCGGACCCTCCAGTGCGGTTCTCCAGTTCCCGGTTCTACCCGGGAACCGTGCTCACCCCTAGTACCATCTACGAAATTGAATCTGGGCTCTTGAAGAACGTTGGGCGATACGATGTTGGATTAGACCTTGAGCGTGCGAAGTAATTCAGAATTCAAAAATAGTTAATAGCTTTGACTAAAACACTCGATTTTCTATGAGAATCTCACAAAGAGATACTTATTGAGGATTGAAAATATTTACATCTAATAATTTAGTAAAGTGAGAGAATTACTAAAAAAAATCTTAAACCTATTATAATTGTGCCAATTTAGTCATAATTTTTTTTTTTTGCTAATTGAGTTTTAAACTTTTTATATTTGTATCAGTTCAGTCTACCTGGCCAATTTTGATTAGGAATCACTTATATTGGATGCCGACCAATGTGACATGTGCTAACATTGACAATTCTTTCTTTTTCTTTTCTTTCTCATTCTTTTTTTTTTCCTTCCCTTCCTTCTTCCTCTAGCCGATGCTTGGACCTTAGCAACAGGCCAGAGGCGAGGACAAACCTCGTCCCCCTTTGATGAGGCTCAACCTTGCCCTATCATTGGTGAGGCTCAACCCTTGCCAAACTTGATAAGTTCGAGCCTCACCTAGCGATAGTGAGGGCATGCCTCACCAAAGAAAGTGCAATACTGGGCCTTGTGGACGGTGAGAGGAGGTTCAACCGATGGTCGTTGAGCATTGGTGTAGGGAAAAAAATTCCTAAAAAAATCGAACCAATACTTGAACGATCGAATATCGAAAACGAATGTGGAAAACGTGCCCGGGAAACATGTAACACCGATCGAAAGATATATCACGTAGACAAACATATTTTGTTTGCCACAGATTAAGTACTTTTGCAGTCTCAAAGGAATCGTCTGAAGCCCTAGAGTTCCATTCTTCAAGAGAGCGTATATTGTTTCAAGGGGAAGAAAAATAGAGAAGCGTATTTCCTCTTTGAAACGCTACAGGTAACATTATCCCATTTTCTTTTTATTTTATTTATTGCAATTATTTTCACTTAGAAAATGATTGTCATTTCTTCTTATGAGCCCTTCACTTACGGGTCAGATTTTGGTCCAATATGGGCGGATGGGCTTAATTTAGCCCATCAAATAAAAAACTATCATCTCCCACTCGCATATGGTGGGCTGAATAGAAATCTTTCTTCATCTCTCTGCAACATTCATACCAATAAATAATTCGTGCGATCGGCATACTTTGAGAGCTCATTACCATACATCTATTAGGAATATATAAAAGCTCATAATTGGCATCACATTTTTTAGTAGATATAGTATGCGGTACCCTAGATCGATTGATCACATTTACATCTCTATTGATCTTTTTTTAATAATGATACATTGTACTCACAATTATTATTATCTCAAAACAATCATAATTGATCGACTAGAGAATACAAAATTAGAATGTGATTCTCTAAACTTAATTTTCCTCTTTCCTTAAAATTCTCAATTTCAATTCAACTTGCTTTTCTAGAAATGTCTCATTAGATCGAATCAATTCATAATCATTGACAACATTCTAAGATAGGAAATACTGAATAGAAATCTTGAGAATAAGTAAGAGTTATGAGGGCACTTAATTGAGGAACTCTTTTCCTCAAGAGTCTCATATGGCATAAAAGTTGAGATCAAAACTTTTGCCAATCTTGTTGATCGTCTCACACATATGTAATATGAAATACGTATTATAATATTAACTCATTTCCTATGAAGCGTATGTCTACACCTTCATTACCGTACAAATGATAATTCAGACATACCTAATGTCTAATTTGAGTTCACGTATCTACTTTTTCACGGAATTAATCAAAACTCACATCTAGCATCAAAGACAGATAAAGTAAAATAAATAACTTTTGAACATAGTAGATATTATGTCATCATTTTAATACTCAGTTAAGGTAACATTTATATTTTAAGCTTGAGTTTTCGATTACCACCTAGATAGTAAACTTAAAAACAGTATCATCTCTATTTATCACATAGTAAATAGATACGATTGCTCGTGTGAGTGGACTAATCTTTTATATGTCCAACATAGCCTTGGAGACGCATAAGTCTTGCATTAGGTCATGGAGGTGGTAGCTTTTGATCTTTCCACTTAATTTGAATCGCACTTGAACCATTCCCCCGTTAACCAACTTCATTAAATATTGCTCTGCTACTTCTTCCATTGAAATTTCTCTCTTTGTCATATGCATTCAGCAACACAAAGCCTTCAGCAATCCACACATAAAGAACTTTGGTTGTAGGGATTTCTGCATCCTCAGGAAAGCTACTCAAATAGAGGAAGCATGGCTTTAGATGCCATGGTAAATCGTGATAGCTTAAGGTTAACACTTTTGATACATCACTCTTATCACTAAAATGCAAATTGATCTTTTCATGAATCGTCTTCCACTCGTTGACGGCTTGCAGTCCACCAAGCACAATGATAGCCGAGGGCAATCCTGCACACTTCTTAAGGAGTTCATGTGCTAACTTCTTCATGTCTTCAGTGATTACTACACAACATCAAGCAACAAATTGCAACTCAACAATCATACGAAGATGCAATTATAATAAGAAGATTACTTCAAGGATGAATATGTGCTTTTAGAAGTATAAGTAAGATGTTATAGTTCTTTATAATTTGTGGTTTATTTTCGCTTTTGTAAAGGGAAAATAGGGACCATAACAAAGCTCTTATATATGCCTCCATCTATGCCTAGAAGATTAAGAAGTCTAAATTAACAAAATGGAATGTATCGTCTCCGTTATCCATGGCTTGGATTACATGACTCAAGCAAATATAAAGCAACAATATATGACGCACTAAGCATTAAAATGCATAAACGTCAAATAAAGACTCATAGGCATTAATAATGAAAACATAAATTCATTAATTGTAAACACTTAAGGGAATTTACAATATTCAATTTATCAACCTCTACGCAGTCTTAAAGATTTTACATGGCCATAGAACACATCTCTAGGTATTGGCTTCATCATAAAATCTACTACCATTCTATGCGTAAGTTCACATCTTTTCATGCAACCATATCTTTGACAAAATTATACTTTATATCTATATGTTTGGTCTTGTTATGATATCTTGGATATTTAGTATACACTATTGCTGCTTAGCTATTATAGTTAACCAACAATAAGTTTGCAGCATTCTTAATAATACCTACATAATCCAAAAATCTCTTAAGCCATATACTTTCTTGTATTGTTGCTGATAATGCCACGAACTCAGTTTCCATCGTGGACAAGGTTGTACATGTTTATTTTTTACTACTCCAATATATTGCGCCATTATTCAGTAAGAAAACAAATCCAAAGGTAGATTTCATTTCATCTAAATCTCTTTCCCAATCAGCATTTGAATAGCCTTCTAGTTGCAGATCCTTTCATTGATAACTCAGTGTATAATCAGCAATTCATTTAAGATATCTCAGTATTCTTTTGACAACTTTCTAATGTGATTGACTTGGATTAGATTGGTATTTACTCACCATTCTAACTGTAAAGCATATGTCAAGTCTTATATATATCATAACGTATATTAAGCTTCCAACAACACTAGCATAAAGAATATGTTGCATTTGTTTCTTCTCTTGTGGAGTCTTTAGACACATTCTATGGCTCAATCTTTCAGTTTTTGCAATAGGAGTATCTATGAATTTACAATCTTGCATACGAAATTATTCAAGAACATTATTTATGTATGTTTCTTATGAAAGAGATAATGATATCTTCAAATGATCCATTGGAATCTTAACTCCAAGAATGTATGTAGCTTCACCCATATCTTTTATCTCAAAGTTGGACGATAATCAATTCTTGATAGTATTAACAAACTCTATATTGCTTTCGATAATCAATATATCATCAACATATAATGATATGATCACAAATTGATCTTTTGATATATACACAATGATATTCATTAATTATTGTGAAATCATATGTCATTATGACATTATCATAATGTATATATCATTGTCTCGACGACTGCTTAAAGCCATATATAGATTTCAAAAGTCGACATACATTTTGTTCTTAGCCTTTCAAAACGAAAACAACAGATTATTTCATACATATTTCTTCTTCTAATTCTCCATTGAGAAAAACAATATTTACATCTATTTAATGTAATTCAAAATCCATACTAGTTACTATTGCCAAAATAATATGAATAAAGATTAATCTCAATATAAGAGAAAATGTTTCATAATAATCAATTCATCCATGTTAATTATACCATTTCGCCACGATAAGAGTCTTATATTTTTCTATTGAGTCATCAGCTTTACACTTTATTTTAAGAACCCACGCATTCCTAATGGCTTTGCGTCCTTTTGGAAGGTCAACCAATTCCCAAACTTAGTTTGATTTCATTAACTCAATTTCATTTTCTATTGCATGCATCCATTTTTCCTTATTAGGGCATTTAGAACCTCATTTATACTTCTTGGCTCATCTTCATCTTATAGAGTAATCATAAAAGTTTTCCCTTCAATGTTATAATGTCAATGGTGAATACTTTTACGACTTGTTCGCCATACGAGAGATTGTATACTTTGTACATTATCCTCTATTATGTTCCCACTCGGATTAAATAACGACGATATCGTCTCATCATGTGGTTGTAATTAAGAGTAAGTCGAATTTAATTCCTTACTTCTCATGTTACTCCCACTTGGATGAACTCTACTAAGTTCATTATCTTGATTCAAAGTTTCAAATAGGGAGTATTCATCACCTATTTCGCCATTTTTAGGAAATTCATTCTTTAAGAATGTGACATCCCGTGATTCAAATTCAGTTATATTTCCACTTTCCTACTCACCTATAAACACATACCATTTTGAGTGTTCTAAATATCTTATGAAAATACTCTTCTTACCCCTGTGACCCAATTTCTCATACTTATGAGAAGGCTCATAAATATAGGCAGCATAACCCTACGGTTTAAAAAAAAACTTAACTTTGGTTTTCTATGTGACTGCCCAAAGCGACGGTGCACGGGGAGGCTGCCCCCGAACATGCGTAGGGAAAGGGAAGGGGTCCTCTCTAGTCCCACATCGCTTAAAGAGGGAGTTTTGAGCTAGTTTATAAGGCTTGGGCCCCTCTAATCTATGTAACGCGTTTTAAAGCCGTGAGAACTCAGTGTCCAAATTGAACAATATTACACAGTGGGGCTAGGGTCGTTACAAATGGTATCAAAGCCGACTCTTGATCGTGTGTGGGGCCTTAGCGAGGACGATGTGCTCCTAAGGGGTGGAGAGTGTGACAGCCCAAAATGATAGTGCGTGGGGAGGCTGCCCTCGAATGTGCGTAGGGAAAGGGAAAGGGGTCTTCTCTTGTCCTACATCGCTTAGGGGGGAGTCTTGGGCTAGTTTATAAGGCTTGGATCCCTCTAATTTATGAAACGCGTTTTAAGGCCGTGAGGACTCAGTGTTTAAAGCAAACAATATTACATAGTAGGGCTCGGGTCATTACATTTTACCTATCTATAACTCATATGGAATGAAAGTAATTGATTTAGAAGGCACACAGTTAAGTATATAGATGACAGTTAATAAAGCATTACCCAAAAAGGTGATAGGTAAGTTAGCACGCACCATCATAGACCTAACCATTTCTAATATAATTTTGTTTCTCTTTTCCGCAACACCATTTTGTTAAGGAGTATATGGAATAGACAACTGCCTTTCTATTCTTTTTTCATCACATAAATTTATGAACTCATTAGATAGATATTCTTGACCTCGATCAGATCTCAATACTTTTATTTTCTTACCTAATCGATTTTCTACCAAGCTCATAAATTTTTTGAAATAATTCAATACTTCAGATTTATGAGAAATCAAATAGACGTGTTCGAATTAAGTATAATCATCTATAAATGTGATGAAATAAACAATCCCGTGCTTTCCTCTTACATTCATTGGACCACAAATGTCAGAATGTATTAATTGTAAATGAAATTCAGTTCTTTTACATTTTTCATATGCTTTCTTTGTCGTTTTCTCTACTAGGTAATGCTTACATATAGGCAAATCGACTTTTTCAATGTTGCCCAACAAGCCCTCTTTGGCTAGCCTATTCATACGTTGGCCAATATGACTAAGTTTAATGTGTCGCACATTCACATCATTATCATATAAATTATAAGACGTGAAGAGAGAATAACAAACATTAACATTACCATAATTACCATCCAATACAATAAAATTATCCAGAACATAACCACAATCATAATAGTTTGTATTAAAATACAAATCTACATTATTATTATCGAAGTTCAAACTAAAACTAAGTTTTACCAATACTAGATTCCTACAAATCTACGTTGCATATAATACATCATATATGAACAGAGTATGTTCACCACGCATGTTTAATTGGCAGATGCCAATTCTTTTTACTTCGCTCTAGAGTTATTTCCTTCATAAATTTATTTAATTCTAGTCAGTACTCATTCGAATTCCACGAATGATTCTTTATCATTCGCTACATGGTTTGTTGCTCTCAAATTTACAGTCCATAAAGGATTAGATTCAATTAAATAAAAATTGATACATAAGCAAAGTTCTCAAGAATATAATGGGTGTTTACCTTTTTCGGCTTGCTACAGTCGCGAGCATAGTGGCCATTATTGTCACAATTATAACACTTTACCCTTGACAACTTCTTCATTCAAGGACGCTTTTCTTTTTCATGTTGGTCAACTTTTTGTTTCTTTGCTAAAAAACTTACTCCATTATCTTTCCACCTTTTGAACGAATTAAGACATTTGCACTTGGAGCTCGAAACCTCTTGAGAATTAGAACTAGCATAATAAATGTCAGTTTTCGGCTTAACCGTTAGGAGGCAGTCCTCTTCTAACTCAAGATGGTGCATTGTATTCTCAAATGTTTTAATGTTTTCATTATGTTTCAAGTACATCTTCATATGTTCTCAACTTTGAGGCAAGGAACAGATTACTACTTGCACTTGTTGCTCATCAGTCAAGACATGGTTAGCATCCTTCAGCTCATTAATCATGTTTGACATATTTTCAATGTATTGTTTCATGGTCTAACCATGAGGCTTTTTGTAAGAATTAAACCTTATAGTGAGCTACCTTAGTTTAGTCATCGATGTATGACCAAATCTTGCTGTCAATGCTTCCCACATTTCTTTGGCTCAAAATGCCTTAATTCTCACATGACATCATTCTCCATGCTACTCAACAATGTAATGCGAGCAATGGAGTTTTTTTTTTTTCTTTCATGCAGCAAATGTATGCTTATATCTTTTATGTTGTGTAGTGTTCCCATCTTCAGCTTCTTCCATAATCAGGTTAAGAGCTTCTAGTGCCTTTTGTACTACAGTACATATTAGATTTTCATATGTCATATTTCATAAGTATTGCCGTTCAGCTTCTCACATTTGTTCAATTCATCAACTATGCTCTTAGTTGCCAAAGCCATTGGATCTAAACATATCAAACACATATGTATGAATTATTAACGTCTCTAATTTATGCATCCATTTTGCATAAACTCATCATATTAATGAATAATTTCAAATAATATTTGAAAATCAAAAGATCACTATGTTGCCAATCATCATCCAAAAATCTTAACTTGAAATTATCATTAATATAATCTTTTATGCAAAATAATTTCTTTGAAGCTACAAAAACATCTATGAACTACCCAAAACAATTAATAATAATAATAAAAGCAATTGACATTGAATATCCATTAACGATAGAATAAAAATATTTCCACATAATGTAACCAATACATCAATTGCTACAATGACATCAACATGGTAGAAATTGTCTACATAAAATATCTATAAAACATACTAAGTAAACACCACTAGAAACAGCTAACGCTAAGTCAAACTATGAACATGGAAGGATTTTTTTTTTTAATTTCTTGGAAATTTCCTTTGAAAATTCTTTAGGCACATTTGGCAACCATAGAAAAACATACGAAAATTCCTTAGGATTTCTCCTTTGCACATTCATCCCCCTTGGATTGAACTCATTCCTTGGATTGAAGTCTGGTTTCAATTTAATAATATTCTTTCACAAAAGCCACTATAAGTTTCTTATAATCAAGAACCATGTTAACCTCCCATAGGCAATTCAACACTCATTACCATTCAAATGGAAGGGTGCTAATAAAGAATTGCACCATCTCAAAAATTGGCATGGGATAACCCTTCCAAATGATTTCTTGCATCTTTTTATTGACCTTGAGAATATGTTCAATTAAATCACCACTTTTGCATCGATAATTAGCCAACTCAACTATCATCCTTACAAGCCTTGTCTTTTGTCTTTTTGATTGCGCGTGAATAGGTGTACGCTTACAAAGGGGAGGCATTGTTTCTGTAACAAATGCAGAGCGAAAAAGAATTACTTATAATCCATAGGGACATAATTGAAAAGAAAACACATTTTTTGTATTTTTTTTTTGGGTTAACGGTCAACGAGGTCAACGAGGTCAACAAAATCAATGATCAACGGTGACCGAGTCAAGTCGGGTCATACATGGATCGGGTCAAACTAACCGACCCAACTAGGTGACGTCATCGTGACGTCACCAACACATGCCCCACGCATGTATGGCCAACCGCCAATTGACATCATGACATCACTTGGCACATGTGGTGCACATGCGGGGCGGTTACCCTCGCTCGTGGTGCACACGTGCTAGTAGTTTCCATAGGTGGGTGCATCGCACGCGACCTGGAAATCGCCTCAGCACGTGCACGCGCCGATGAGGCTTATTCTTCTAGCCACATGTGGCGGCACGTTCGACGGCGCTGGCGGCAGGCCACCCATCGTTTTCTCGTCTCAACAAAAACTACGACCTTGCACTATCAAAAACGAGTTTTGATTCACTGAGAATCAAAAAAGGGGGCAAAAAAATACGGCCGTGTCGAGATTTCCATCCCCGAGTGTCCAATGGCGACGTTTCTCAAAATTTCGACCAAAAAAAAATTATAAACATTAACAATGATCGGGAAACATGAATAGCATTGCTCTAATACCAATGTAGGGAAACAAATCCCTAAAAAAATCAAACTGATACTTGATCGAATATCGAAACGAATGTAGAAAACATGCCTGAGAAACATGTAACACCAATCGAAAGATATATCACAGAAATAGACATACCTTATTTGTCACAGATTAAGTCTTGTTGCAGTCTCAAATGAATCGTTTGAAGCCCTAGAGTTCCGTTCTTCAAGATGGAGTATACTATTTCAAGGGAAAGAAAAATGGAAAAGCGTATTTTCTCTTTGAAACGCTACAAGTAACATTATCCATTTTTCTTTTTATTTTATATATTGCAGTTATTTTCACTTAGAAAATAACTGCCATTTGCTCTTATGGGCCCTTGACTTACGGGCCAGGTTTTGGCCCAACATCGGCGGACGAGCTTAATTTGAACCATCAAATAAAAAACAATTAGTTGGAAAACTTGAAGTGGTGGGGTTGTTTAGTCGCTCGACTAGAACAACGAGAGTCACAGCAACAAGGACCTCGAGATGGACGAGATAAGGAACATGGTCGTTGGTGTTGTCATGGTGGCGATGGCTGAGCGTATCAATTGTTTGTGAAAATGCCTTCACCAGGTATAGAGATGATGTTTATGATCCCATCGGCACGGCCAAACCTATGGCAAGCGGCTTTGATCAACGACAACGGGTCATCTGGTACGTCCTTGTCCAACATCGATGTATATAAGGGTTTGTGGGAAGTTCATAGTGTTAGGGAAATCCCTTATGATGTTTTGAAGATGACAAAATAAATCAAAGGCTACTAACATGTTTAATGGTTAAGTAATAGACCATGTAGATGATAGAACATGTAAAGGATATTGTCAAAGTGTGAAGACGACCGGAAGACTGAACGTAACATATGCCCAGTATATTTTGAAGATTTCCAGACTTCGTGTCAAAGTCAAGACCCGGACTCAAGACTCAAAGTTTGAAGATTGCCGGACTCAAGACTCAAAGTCTTAAGACTGGCAGACTTTAGTGTCAAAGTCTGTTCTACATCGAAGTCTGCTCACTCGACTAATTCCGGAGGCGAACGTGAATCTTTGAACCGGAAGACAGATTATATGCTGAAGCTGAACCGAGAAGATAGACTCTATGCTTGAAGCTGAATTGGGTACGGACCTTAAAGCTAAATGTTGAGAAGCAGATATGTTCAGACCCAGTTGTAAAGTCTCTGACTCAGTTTGTAAAGTCTATGGCTATCGGACTTTACATCCAGATTCAATGAATCGTAACTCAAGCCTAATCATATAACGGCTAGTGATCTGGTTTGGATTCCACATCAAGATTGATTTGATTGACGACAAGAACTTTCTATACAAAGAAGCTTTACTTATGGAAACCAAGATTTCGTTTGTATGGGCGATCGGAATCAATTTGGGATTTTACCTTTGTCACTCAACGGCTACCAAATCTTCTAGATACGAGCTGTCCAATGGGTATATTAGAAGACGATTCTCGGGATACTTGTCCAACGGGTAGTTTGGAAGTGGAGGAGTATTTAAGGAGATGAAGGACCGATGAGCAAGTAAGAGACGGAGCGTAGAATTTATAATTCCAAAGTTTGAGCGACTTTCGATCATATACTTATCTCTTGAGAGCTTAAACGTTTGTAATCGTGAGAGAAATACCGAAAGAGTGACTTAGTGAGATAGTGTGATCTACTACTAAGTGTTTGCACTCGAAGTTGTAATCTCTTGTTGATTGCATAGTGGAATCCAGCCAAGAAGGCTGTTATCGTGGGAGAGTGGACGTAGGCTTGGATTAAGCCAAACCACTATAAATCTTGTGTTCTTATTCTCTTCCCTAACTCCTTTATTTTGTTCATACTAGCACTCTCACATAGCAGCGCTCAAACCGTAATGGATGGTGGTTTCTCCTTGAATCAAAATTAAGAATTTGCCAAGCGGCTAACAAAGGGATTTCACAATTGAGAAATAATTGAAAATTGAGCTTCAAGAAGCTTCTTGTTGTGAAAATCCGAGAGGAACAAGGTAGTGTTTTATTCAATGAGCACTTGAAGATCCAATTTTGATGGTTAATGCGCTTCTCTTCACTTGGTTGATCCCCAAAAAGTAAAGGCTACACTTTGCTCGGCTTACTTCATTTCTGAATATCACTTCAAGTTGAACATAGAAAGTGTTTTGTCTATTTTCACAACATTAAAATCCTTAAAAACAAAACCGTTATTATTGTAGTATAAGTTACAATGAAATATATCGATGATACCAAGGCGACGTATCGCCTAAATAAAGATAGCTGGCAAGGTGATCCATGTGTTCCAAGCAACAATACATAGGATGGTCCAAATTATAGTTATGTGAAGACAAGCAATATCTTAGTTGTAATGACCCAATCTGACGAGAGCGGAGAGTGGTCGTTGGGACCAAGAAGCTTAGATAAGGTGCGGTTCCTGAGAAGTTTTTAGGATGGTGAAGGGGGCAGGAATGAATTGCAAAAATAGGTGTATATATATTTGAATTAATTTGAAGATGAATAAATTATTTTACTTTGGTATTTCAAAGTTAAGCCCTAGCTCTAGCTAGAGCACTATTAGGATCGATGAACTTTTAGGAAAGTGCTTGCTTGTATGCCAAAGGATAAGTGAAATTCGATATATGACATCTCAAAACATATAATACCTTGAGTGAGTTAATCAAGGATGTCACATTAGAGTGATTGAAAACTTCATAGCGAAGTTAGCCGATTTTGGGTTGTCTAAAGATTTCATCATGGAAGGTAGGAGTCACTTGATGGATCAGATACATAGGTTAATTTTCCGTCTATGTTTTACTAAATGGAAAGTATATTAAGCATAAAAATTCATACTTCATAAGCAGCCACCAATATTAATTTTGATCACGACATATATCACCATTAATTCCATAAAGAACATGCAAGTGTCCAGTGAGAATTTTGGCATGAAATACGACTTGAGGTCTGAGAATCTGAGTTTACCGAACGGAACGATGGACTGTACCCCGACAAGGGCAGTAATTAATTAATTAGGGCCTCCTTTGGTATGGAACCATGATAGCACAACCAGGCTTGAATATTCGACTTGCACGATGGGGTCGATTTCTAGGGAAGAATGCACCAGGGTGATACGTATGTGCCCACAGTGGTTGACAAAAAAGTCTCTGTTGTGAACGTTGGTTCTGCAGTTCCTTTCACCTTGACAACGCCATCTACCAGATCATTCCAGATCACATTTTTCACCCTCGAAAAGAAATTTGGGGTAGGTAGCAGAATGCACTGTCCCCCATGAGGTTCAAATTTTGGGCTCTTCATATTACTACACAAATTCTCGATTGGTGTTTGTTTCGATAAACAAGTATATGCACATAAGTAAATTAACATCAAAGTCTGATCATAGCAAAAGTACAAACACTTATACACGTGTTTCCAAAGCATTTTTATGCATTTTAATAAAAACACACAGAAGAGATAAAATGCCTAATCATATTAACTTTATACCATACTCTAAAATTTGGTTCTAACATTCTTCATATTCTGAGCACGAGCGTTTGATGTTCTCACAACAGTGTTTTTGATGTTCTTCAAACTCTAACTACGAACGCTTGATCTTCTGGTAATATCGGTTCTAACGTTCTTGAAATTTTCACCACGAACATTTGATGTCTTCTATACTGGTTTTGAATGAAGAACATAATCAGTTTCGTGAAAACACAAGACTTCTAGTAGATGTTCAGAATCTATTATGCGATAGAATAGACTTCTACGATAACCCGTAATGTTGCAACAAACTTAAGTAAAGAGAGTTAAGGGAAAAGAAGATTGCACACAATTTTTATAGTGATTTGACTTAAATTAAGCTTACATCCACTCTTTCACACTGATAGCCTACTGGTTGTTTTTAACTATAGTATCAATAGAGAATTATAACTTGTGAGTGCAAATACTCAGTGATAAAATCTTTTAACTTACTAAGTCACTCTTTTTCTGTTTTTCTCTCTTAACACAATTTATAAGGCACACTAAAGAAAACAAGTAGTTGAGAGAAGTTTCAGACTTTGGAATTCTAATTTTCACGTCCCTCACTTCAACTTGACCGAATGACCTCTTTTAAATACTCCTTCACGACATACTAGCCGTTGACATTCTCCGAAGGATTTCTTCCAATCAACCCATTGGACATAATCTATTAAAGAGATCTTGTAGATGTTTGAAGATAGAGATGAAAATTCCATTAATACTGGTTGTCCATACAATCAGAATCTAGATTTTCATAAGTAGAATTTTCTCATAAGGAACTTATCTTCAAGATTGATCTTGTCAAATTTGTGATTAACTTAACATATATATAAAGTGAAATTCTTGGCTAGAAGATAATCGTTGAAAGAATCTTTTGTTTCCAAATGAAGTTCATATGTATCGCACATCACTGACTCTAGTTCTAGACTCTTTCTCATTCTACTCACAAGAAATTTGTACTTCAAATAAGCATTAGAAACAGAAAGTTTCGTCAACTTTAAAATCTTGGTAGGAGTTTTCTCAACAATCTCCCCATTTTTTATGGTGACAAAACTTTCATGTAGATCTAGAGAACAATACTTCAAGTTACCTTGCAAAACAACACTTTAGTAGCACAAGATATAGAGTTTACGAATACGCAAATATTAGATAAGCATCATACTTATTGAAAGCAATCACAACTCAAAAAGTCTGCGAAAATTTGTACAAGAAGCACACCAACACACCAAAATATTAAAATCTACAAAGTCTCTCCTTTTTTGTCTATAGCAAAAAGAGAAAATCAAACTAGCATAAAAATAGAAATGAAGTTTTTGGGAAATATCTAGGGTTTTTAGCAATACAAATAAGACGCAAATCCTCCAAATTCTGCACGGTCTCCTCAAGCTTTGTCAGGCACTGACTAAAGACAGTCTTGACCTTAGCTAAATTTTGAATTGCTTGCTAGTTGATGGTTCGAACTTTGTCATCAAGAGGTTGTACCCTCCCACTAAGAGATTCTGCGGTAGTACCAAGAGAGGCATGCAACCACAAAGTCAAAACAATTGTCATGTAGAAAGTGTGTCTTGAACTCAAGTGCCTCATCGTCAATTCTCTTGTGACTTTGTTGGGCTACCATGACGGAAGCTTTCCTGATCTAGTTGAAAGACGAGGAGAGGGAAGTCACTTTTGATGACTATGGATTCATCACTTGTGACAGAATAATTGAGACCGTAAAAGAGAGAAGACAATGAGAACAGAGTTTGAATAGCGTCATCTAGTTAATGCACATAGAATATTTGCTAAGTCATCTACTTCTACAGCTAGCTATATAAAGAGAACTAAATCAAAGCTGACATTATTCTAATGATTAGAATAATAACATGAGTGTATAAACTTTCAAATACATTCCAAAGTATGCCATTTCATAATTTCAAAGTGAATACTAATTTCACCTAATTAATCAGATTTCATTTCATAATTTCAAAGTGAGTACTTATTTCACCTAATTAATCAGATTTAATTTCATTCAAAGACTAAGTTAACGATGTCTTGAATAATTGAGTATATTGACAGACGATTTAATTTTGATTCTATTAATGCGGGACTATCGTGTATACAAAGTTTTGAATCAATGTTCATTGTTTTAAAAACATTGACTATCTTATGAAGACATTGATTAATATTAAAATGTTGTTTTAAAATATCTCGCATTGTTTGTTTACGGGGAATTCATATGCTCTTTATGTATATGTGGTCCCCCTCTATCTAAAAGTTTGGTTTTTTGGATTGGACATTCTACACGGTATTAAAGGCAAGTTCTACCCCAATTCATTACCCATATGCAACCTGTTTGTGGAATTTCATGTGATCTCTCTCCATGTTATAATATAAATAACGGCATGAAGTAGATGGAATAACAAGAAGGAGCCCAATCTCTAAATCTTTAATTTATACTTGACCAGACCAAAGTTAACTGAATAGTCAAATTGAATGATTTATTATATCCAATGTGAACTTCCCTATTCCTACCACCTCAGATTCTGGGTACTAGTATAATGCTAATTTAATATGGGTTGCATATAATATCTTCAATTATGTATATTGGCAAGATACCTTTCTCTGTCTTCTGGAAAGGGAAGAGCAACGCTGCTTATCATAAAAATAAAACCAAACTTATACTTCAATTCCAGCAAGTTTGTATGGTCGAGATTGATGAGAGGATTATTTTATTTTATTTTTAAAATTACATTAATCACACCTAATTGATCCTAATAGTCAAGGCTCAATAAAAGATTACTGTTGCAACCTACCCTTTATGTTCGAAGGGGAAAGGGAAAGGACAGTATAAATTTAGGGATATAGCCTAAACGATGAGTCTAAGGCACTTAATTAGGTGCGGGCTCTCCTAAGCCCTTAGTCCACACAATTAGTCCACGCAACGTTGGGATATTTGATATTAAATAAAATTGATGTTATGAGAATTTCAAATGAAGAGTTGCCACTAGTTTATTATGGTTGGCTAAAAGCTAAGTGTGGCATGAAAGTATACATTACGTCCAACACAACTAGAGCACATATGGTCGATGACTTGTTTATATTGATTAATCAACTAGCGCACCTTTTGGTACTAATCTTGTTCAAATACAAGAAGGATGTTTGTCAAGCAGTTTGGATTTATTTTTTTAGCTTATCCACTTATACGATAGATGATCATACATGTGTGCAATCATTAAATAATAATCAACGACTAATGGAGCATTAAATAAATTGCAAGAAGAAGGAAGAATCTAACACTAAGAAATAAGAAAAAAAAAAGGGGACATTCTTAATTAAGCTAAAGGTAAACAACAATAATCATATTTAAAGTGTGCAATCCAATGATAAACGCAGTAGAAATGCACAAACAACGACCTAACCTCTGCTTTTAAGGACATTCAAACCCTATTGCAAAGCGCTAAAAGCTTTTTCAATTTTGAGCACATCTTTCTTTCATCATAGACTTTCACACATTTGAAGAGAATACTTCTTGAAAACTAATTTTAACGCTTTTTCCTAATTTTTAGAAGAAAATAGATCTTTTTTAGAATTTTTTTATAAGTAAATACAATAATTTCTTTTACATGATTTTTAAACTTTTCTTTTGTAAAAAATTCAGAATATTCTTTTAATCCAAAAATAGGGACACCGGGCTGGGCCCAGGGGCCTTGTCCCAATATAGGCTGCGCTGGCTCGGGCTAAGGACACAAAAATTGGGCCTGATTCCAGTACATCAGGTCCTTCTCAAATGAAACAAACCCGCTAGCCCAACCCGAAACTACTTAAGCCGAGAGAAGCCCAAGCTTTATAAAACTAAATCAACCCCAACCTCAACGCTCAAGCCCACTTAAGCTGAACCCAATTTATTGAAAGACCTAATGGAACCCTAAGTTCCCTAAACCTGCCCAACCCTACCGTCCACAAACGAGAGCCGCTTCCCCGCCCGCTGCTCACCAGGCCATCACTGTTGTCCATCATCAACCATTCAAGATCTTGCAACAAATACGGCCACAACGTAGCTGGAGCATACAGGGCATTAGGAACTCTATAGACAAAATGATGAGGGCTCATTCAGGGACCGTCACAAGGCCTTTGCTTCACCGGCACACCTCACCGTTTTAGCCTCTAGCATGCATGCGGTTCACCAAAAAAGAACAGAAGAGAATGTGGGCAGAAATTCAGGGTAGCACGAATCATACTAAACGTCGACACACCAGCTCACCAGCCAAGCACTAATATGCAGAACATAACAGAAGGGCTTTCTCCGATCACTTATCAGAAGCAAGTCATCGAGCGAGTCTTTGTGTCCGACTGAAAGCGGTGAGGCACACCAATGAACTGACGTTTGTGGTGTCGAGTTCATCCTTACATCGATCAGAAGACATCTCTAGTCGACGAAAATACTTCAAACGAATCCAAGGCACGCTTTCACGGAAACAAACTAAGCCTCGGCCTCATTTTAGATTGACACTAACTGAGGCATTATATCAAACGCTTGGGGAGCGTCAAATGAAAGGCAGCCACGGACAAGAAACAAGACTCAAAACCGGTTCAAAGCTCAACAGGCATCGGCAGGGAATGCTCAACATCAACGAAGCACAGCATAAGCGAACCCAAAACGCACACCCCCGCTCAGTATCTCGTGCAAAAACATGAAAGAGCAAGGCAAAAGCAGGGCACAAAATGGGGAAAATAGAGGCGGTCGATGGAGGTCCCTATCCAGCTCGGCAGCGGCGAATGAGGGCGACCTCGATAGATCGGATCACGCCGGTGCGCCTCCGAGCCAAGATCTTTGGAAAATCGACACAACCTGAAAGAAATCACTCTCTCCCTTTTAAGCTCCCCGGCGCGCATGGCTTCCTGCCTTGCCAGTTGCCAGCTGCCGGCTTGCCCTCGACCAGACATCATCGCGCGACGTTCCCTGCGGCGGTCCTGTTCCCCGTCGCGCTGTAGAGGGAAAGAAGAGGGCCGGGCCCGAGTGGGGGAAGGAAAAAGGAAAGAAAGGGCCGGGTCAGAAGAGAAGTGATATTTGGTAGATAAAGATTATGGTGACGAAAAAGGTTATGAGCTAAGTTTTCTAAAATCTACGATGAAAATTGAGCTTCGAGAAGCTTGAGAAAAATATAATAAGATTTTTGTCCAATGAGGTCTAGAAGTTTCAATTTTCTTGGTTAATAGGCTATTCTTCGCTTGGTTTATCCCCAAAAAGTATAAGGCTACACATTACTTGGCATACTTCATTGCTGGAAATCATTTCAAGTCAAACATATAAATTGTTTTGTCTATTTTCACAACATTACAATTCTTGAAAACAAAACTGATATTGTTGTGGTATAAATTAAGTGAAATAGATCAATTATACCATGGCAACATATCGCTTGAATAAAGAGAGCTGGCAAGGTGATCCATGTATCCCAAGCAACTATATATGGGGTGGTCTGAATTGTAGTTATTTGTAGACAAGCAACACCTTAGTTGTAACAACTCAGTTTGACAAGAGTGAGGAGTCGTCACTAGGGTAAAAGGGCTTGGATAAGGTACAACTCTGGCAGGCTTCTAGGATGGAGAAGGGGATAGGAATCCAAATCACATATTGAACAAGGAGAGAGTGTGCTTAAGATATACATGTGAAAAATGGAATTAATTCATAGAGGTGCTTTTCGATGTGATGAAAGTTTTGCTTTGGAACTCTAAAGTTAAGCTCTAGTTCATGCTAGAACATTACTAGGATGGGTAACCTCATAGAAAAGTACCTACTTGTCCACCAAAGGAAAAAACAATGAGGTTCGGTATGTGATGGATTAAATTGAACAATACCTTAGTAAGTTAATTCAAAGAAGTCACATTATTGAGAAAGAACTTCAAAGTGAAGTTATCCAATTTTGAGTTGTCTAGAAATTTGGTGGTGGAAGACAAGATGCACTTGATGTAGCAGATACATAAATAAAATTTCTCATATATCTTTTACTAAATAGTAAGCATCTTAAGCATAAAAATTTATATTGCATAAGCATGATTGTGGAGGGCAAAAACCAAAAAAAATTCATAAACCTATTATGTTGATACTGATTTAATCATAAACTTCTCAATTGGTCCAATTTAATCGTCAACCATTTTCATTTGTGCTAATTGAGTCTATTCCGCCAATTTTAATCGGAAATCGCTGATATGGACGCTAGCCATCCAACGTTACATGATTGACATTGACGTAAACAAATTTTACAAATTTTAATTTTTTTTTTCTAAATTTTTTATTAAATTACATTTTCATTTTCTTTAATTGTGGTTGCATGGTGGTTATTGGCAACCCTCGCTGGCCAATGGACAAGACCATGTAAGCCCTTATCGATTGCTAGCAAGGGTTGTGGCCCTCGCCTAGGCAATCGCCAGGCACAAGAGTTGAGTCCTTGATAGAGGCCGTGAGAGCAGCCCTCACTCAAACCACGAGGGTCGAGCCCTCACTAGAAGGAAAATAGATGCAAGTGTCTAGCGAGAACTTTGGCATGAAATATGACATGAGGTTGAAGAATGTGAGGAGTTTCCTGAATGGAACATGAAACCGCACCAAGGCAAGGGCAATAAGAACTTGACTGGGGCCTCCTTTGGAAAGGAAACTGCGATAGCACAACCAAGCCTAAATATTCGACTTGCACGTTGGGGTCAATTTCCATGCCCAAGTCTGTCCCGTGAACGTTGGTTCTGGGGTTCCTTTCATCTCACTCGACAACGCCATCTACCCGATCGATTTCGGATCACATTTTTCTCCTCGAAAAGAAATGTGGGGTAGGTAGCGCAATGCACTGTCCTGTGAAGTTGAAATTTTGGGCTCTTCATAATGTTATACAAATCTAGTCATATCCTGTCCCATTCTAAAAAAATTCAAATTTCACGCGGTTTGACCATCAATCAACGAATCTCGATGTTTAAATCATGGGATGAAACACATCCTTTTTGTCCTTTTTATCTCTCGAGAGTCAATATACATGCCACATGTGTCGTGAACGAGATCTATGATAAAATTTAGTAAACATTGCCTCATGCATCCATCTGGTACCAAAAGGATGTCTATGATTGAATTTGTACAGGTGGAGTAGCCAATCTCAGGGATACAAGGAATTTCACTCCGAGGTCATATGCGAAGATCACATCTCATACTATTATTTGGTCTAGTCTTGTATTGTTATTCACGAGTAAAATTCATCTCAGATGGCCACACCTTTTGTGTTTACTTGAACTACTTCTTTTGGAGGCTCTGGCCACTTAGAACATTCTAAGAGGGAAAAATAAGCCTAGACTTTTTTTTTTTTTTTCCTTTTGTTTTAGTAACGCATGGGGTGACCGACCTTTCTGAAGCATAGCTATTGTCTCTGTGCAAGATGAAAAAGGTAATATTTACCAAAAGGCAGCAACCCACGTAACGAAAATAAATAAATTTAGTAATCTAGACAGCTTATATAACAAGATAGAGATGTGACTAATATCACCTTTCCACAAAACATTAACTATATATAAATGGACAGGCCTATTCACATTAAATTATTAAGGTGCGGTAAATTTGCCCACAAATCCATGATAAAAGGTCCTTTTTAATGTTTCTAATAGATTTCCTTGGAAATATCATTTTCTCCTAAAAGCAACGTACTAACCTACAAATTCCCTGGTTAGCCATGCTTAACCAAATAAATTTTCTTATTCAAAGTACCTTTTTCTCAAAAGAATTATATTAAGCAGCACAGATAGCAAAATTAGCCTTTGGAGTATACATATGCAAGCGAAGGTGGTCGGTCTAAACCGTGGTGAGCTTTATTGATATTGATGGCTCTCGTTCAGAGATGTTGCAAATGATATAGAGGCAGCAATAAAAGTTCGAAGTAAGTTCTCGTCAACCATGAAAACATCGTCCTCCTACAAATTTTTCTCCCTTCTTATAATTTACTGTATGATTTTTCATGGTGGATGTGTATAGCTGGGAAAAAAAAATTAAATTTCACGGTGTATTGTAGCAATCATGCATGTAAACTAATTAGCATTAAACACGATATATTGTGTCAATTTATCAATGGTCAATATTCATCAGTCAAAAGCTGTCTGTTGACACTTATTTTGGTACTTGGACTTTGATACATTTGCGGACGAAGACCTAGCTGCAAGTCTTGGTCTTCTTGTATTGTAGCCATGACTCGGTCGATATAACTTTTGGGTCTGACCTTTCCAACATGAGATGCTCCTTTAAGAGCTCTCTTGCTTCTTGTGGCTGATGTAATTCTGTGATAGAAAATGTCCATCTTGAACACGGCTGGATCGTACAAGTTAAGCAGTGGCCGAACAATTTACGATTACACCAGACAATTGGAGGTTTGAGCCGGTCGTACTGCCATAACTTTATAGTATGTATTGCACTGTTAAAGTGAAGATATTAATGGCCTTCTTGCATATTCTAATAGGAGAATGAAGGGTTGGTGAAACAAAGAGAGACCGGTTAATTTGCAAAGCTGTGTCCTCATATTATCGTAAATTGTTGAATTACAAATACAATGAGGAGTCAGCACGATTTAATTCCCATATTTCTGAAATTTAACAATTACATTATATCTTCACAATTCTGAAGAACTCATGTCGTTAAAAATATTTTTATCGAGCTTTCGAACTGAATTATTTATGTTACAAGGGTAGCTACGTTACCAAATCCATTAACAGCCTTATGAAAGTGGGCTGCAATGATTATGTCTCAGATATAAAGAAATAGAAGGATTTCAATTGTAAAAGAACAAACAAAGAGGGAGCTGATCGCAGATACATTCGTTAACTAAAGTCTCAGTTGCAATGTCACCCCATTGTTCTCTTAATTTCGCATTTAAGCCTCGACCTTTCGATGGTAACCTATTGTTTCATAGGATCGCCTTATCCCTCTTAAACCCGAAATCACTTTTATTGCACAACCATGATTCCCTTTATGTTGAATGAGCATTTTCGGGGCTTTTTCCATTGCTGTGAACATAAAACAATGATATGTGTAAGGCAATTGACGTATGGCAAGCAAAGGTGATCGGTCTAAACCATAATAATGTTCGTTGATATTGATAGTTTGTGCAGTGATCATTGCAACTGGTATTGAGGTAGCAACTAAATTTCGAAGCTAGAAATTCTTGCCGACCATGAAAATATCATGGCCGATCAATTGTTTCTGGCCAGGCCATATGTTGAAAATATGAGCCACAACTCATCCTTCTCATAATTTACCGGATTGATTTTCACGGCGGATGCCTCTAGCAGGAAAAAAAAAAAAAACACAAAAACAATAAGAAAATTTCACGACGTGTTGTAATAATGATTTGTGTAAAATTTGTCGTTTTGGAACTTACCAACAGTCCATATGTCATTAGTCAAAAGTTGTCTATTGTCATTGACTGTGGTCCTTGGACTTGGAGACGAAGACTCAGCTGCAAGTCTTGGTCTTTTTGTATTGTTGCCATGACTCAGTCCACTGTGAACAGAAGATCGGGTCGAGTATTTTCTTAGTATTTCCTATAGAAGAAGAGAACAATTTCAAATAATTATCTTCTGAATACGGATCAACCATGAATATGCCTTCTAAAGTCGATATAATTACGTTAGGATTTTTGTTGGGTTGGATTCAAATTTATGGAAGTTAGGATCATGTTGTCCAGATTTATCAAACTCTTGAATTACCTTCATTTGTGGCAACTGTTTTCCTATAGGAATATAAAGGGCTTAAAAAAATGAGGATACAAAATACTTAGTAGCAACGAAAAATGCCGGGCCATAGCGGATGACATACTAGTGAACGCTGTTTCCAGAAATTATTCATTGTTGATTTATTTGGGCTTAGCTATGACACTTAAGAAGGACAAAACTTCAGGATTGGAATATATGCACATAGGTCATCAGCCACCGATAATTTGCCGGGAGACAAGCAACATCTTAGTGAACCGAGAACTGCAGAGGCGAAGTTATCCAATTTTGGATTGTCCGGAGATTTAGTTGTGGAAGATAGGAATCACTTGATGTAGCAGATACATAGATTAATTTATTATCCATGTTTTACTATGTAGTATGTATCTTAAGCATAAAGATTCATATTTTTTAAGCATTGACTATGGAGCCACCAACATCTATCTTGATCATGACATATATCACACAGATGGATGACGCAATTCATTAATCTCGAAAGGAACCCGCAAGTTCTCAATGAGAACTTTGGCATGAAATATGATATGAGGTCGAAGAATTTGAGGAATTTCGCGAACAGAATGAGGAACGGCACCAAGGCAAGGGCAATAGGAATTTCTGGGGAAGAGTGGACTCCTATTCCTATATATACAAGGACATTATGCTTGTGCTTACATCTGATGACGGACTCGTGAACGTTGCTTCTGGAGTTCCTTTCATCTCGACAACGTCATCTACCCGATTAATTTCGGATCACATTTTTCTCCTCAAAAAGAAATGTGGGATAGGTAGCAGAATGCACCGTCGCCCGCGATTGGCCTCTCCATAATGCTAGACAAATTCTGACCTGTCCCCAAAGAATTCACATTTCACGTGGTTGAAGTAATTAACCGGGTTTAATCCGTCAACCAATGCATCTCAGCTCTTAGATCACCGGGAGAAATGCATCCCTTTTGTATACTTTTATCTCAAGAGACGAAACACATACCACGTGTCATGAATGAGGTCTATGGTCAAATTTAGTGAACATTGCCATAAGGTACCCAGAATGTCTATGATTAAATTTGGACAGGTGGAGTAGCCAATCTCAGGGACACAAGGAATTTAATGCGGAGGTCATATGCCACGATCGCATCTAATAACTATTATTTGGTCAAGACTTCATTATATTATGTGCCGTGAATACATGCATACACGATTCAAGCAACTTAGTAGACCAATCTGTGTTCTTTACAAAAGCAATTCTTCGATTTTTTGCACGCACAACTCTTGATGATTCTTCATCACTTCCACTTTGTTTCTCTTGTCTAATATTGTGATGACTTTGATAATATGGCGTTACTCTACGGATATATGGCTAATGGTAATTAACAGCGACACCTATCAGTAATAGGTAGGTCCTTCCTGAGCTTCACCCTACTGGCGTTTGCAGTGATATGACTAGAGTTTTGGTCTTTGGCATCGATAAGGCTATAATAACACGAGGAAGCTAAAGCTCATCATAAAAGTATGAAATACACAATATTCTCACAGTCAAGATATAAGATGATTTGCTGAACATATTCATCTGATAGGCAGATAAACCATCAACATCTATTCAAATGTGTCTCTACTTAGAAGAAAAACTTAGCCATGTCTTCGTATGGTGATCCTAAATAATGTAAACAAAATTTCAGACCAGAAATTCACCTAAGTGGAAACGGGAAACTTCTAATTGAGTACGGTAGGAAAGGTAAGACAAATGCTCGTCACTTGCTAATCAGTGCTGTCTCCATAAGGATAGTCCAGAGTTGAAGGAGTTGAAGGAAATTGTGTAAAGTGAAGAAGTTTATGAGCAGGAAGTGATGGAGAGAAAATGAGAGAAAATACAGATGAAAATGCTTCTTTTGTTATTTCAACTTCACGAAATCTACGTCATGAGAGTTTTCCTTTTATATCTACATTAGCTCTCTCTCGAGAATCTGTTTTACAGGTATTGAATAGTTGAAGAAGATACAACTACCTAACTGAAGAGAAACTAACTGATTACCGGAAAAAGAAGAAACAGAGTACAAGAACATAGTGCTAAACAGAGAGCTCTAACTGAGAGAGAGAGAGAGAGAGAGAGAGAGAGAGAGAGAGAGAGAGAGAGAGAGAGAGAGAGAGAGAGAGAGAGAGAGAGCTCTTGGCTTTACAAGCTTCGCAGAGTATTCATATGCAACGATACAATCCGTAGCATCACCCTTATCTTTATCTTCTTTTCTTTCTCTGTTTTTAACAGTGGTTCTTCTTCCTGTACACTTCTCGGCATCATTTATATAATCTGCTTCTTCCTCATATGCTTTCCTCCTCTTGTTCTTGATGGCATTATTAGTGGCTGAGGTGCTGCTATTTACTGTAGTCTTAACATCCCCCCGCAAATTGGGCAGGGGTGAACAGCCAATGCCCAATTTGAGACGAAGAGAATAGTGTGTTACTCTGGATAAGGACTTTGTAAAAATATCAGCAATTTGATTGTTGCTAGGAATATATCTAACACACAAGGATCCAGAGGCAACTTTTTCTCGAACGAAGTGAAAATCAACCTCAATATGTTTTGTTCGAGCATGAAGTATAGGATTAGCTGTGAGGGATATTGCAGATTGATTATCACAGAATAGTAAGGTTGGAGAGTGTAGAGGAAGGCCAATATCTCTTAGAACAAAAGTGATCCAAGTAAGATCAGTTGTTGCCAAAGCAAGTGCTCTATATTTTGCTTCAGTGGAAGAACGAGAAACAGTTGTTTGTTTCTTGGCTTCCCATGAGATGAGATTAGAGCCGAGATAAGTATAGAAACCTGTGGTAGATCGTCTGGTTTGAACACAACCAGCCCAATCTGCATCAAAAAAACCATATAAATTGAGAGAACTGTGAGAGTGAAGAGAGATGCCAAGGTGAATTGTTCCTTTTACATAACGAAGTACTCTCTTCAGTTTAAGGAGGTCACTAACAGTGGGTTCTTGCATTTTCTAACACAAGATATTTGTTGCAAATGCAAGATCAGGGTGAGTGATAGTGAGGTATTGTAAGCCACCTACTAAGCTTCTGTAGTCCATGGGATTTGGAAGAAGATCAGCATCTGTTTTCGGTGTGACTGGTTTAAGAGAAAGAGGTGTGGCAATAGGTTTGCGGTGAGACATATGTGCACGAGAAAGTAAGTCAAGAGCATATTTGGTTTGACACAAAAATAACTCAGTGGATGTTCGTGTAGCTTCATTTCCAAGAAAATAATGGAGGTGGCCAAGGTCTTTCATATGGAATTGAATACTGAGGGAGTGAATAAGTGTCTGTAGCAACTTATCTGAGCTACCAGTCAAGATTATATCGTCAACATATAGCAATAGAAGTATTGTCTCTTGACCTTTATGAAGTATGAACAAAAAAGAATCAGTTGAGCTGCAGAAAAAACTAGCTTCAAGCAAAAATTGCTGAACTTGTCATACCAAGCATGCGGTGCTTGACGCAGTCCATAAAGTGATTTTTGAAGAAGACATACATACTGAGAGTACTGTGGATGTACAAAGCTAGGGGGTTGCTCCATATAAACTATTTCATTTAAGGTGCCATGCAAAAAGGCATTCTTGACATCGAGTTGATGTATAGACCAGTGTTTTATCATTGCCACACAGAGTATAATTCGAATAGTAGCATGTTTAATAACAGGACTAAAGGTTTCTGTGAAATCTATTCCTTCTTCCTGATGAAACCCCTTGGCTACTAGTCGAGCCTTCAATCGATCAAGGCTGCCATCTGATGTAAGTTTAGTCTTGAACACCCATTTATAGCCTATAACATTCATGTCATTGGTATGGGGAACTAATAACCAAGTTTGATTTTGATGTAAAGCATCCATTTCCTCTTGCATTGCCTAATGCCACCCTGGATTTGCTAGAGCAGATTTTATTGACTTTGGTTTTGGGGGAACTCGATATTCAGCAAAGCATGCATATCGAGGATTGATTTTGATGATGCCAGATTTAGATCTAGTTTGCATAGGATGAGTAGATAGTGTACCTTGTAAGGCTGTCTGAATATTAGAAACAGCTTGTTCCATATCTGGTCCAGCTGTTGTCTCTGTTGTGGAACCAGGTATTTCTACTTGTTGTGAAATATTCTGAGAAGTAGAAGAAGCTTGATCCATAGGTAATTCAGTTGTAGAAACAGGAACTACTACTACTGGTTCTATAGAATTAGTAGAGAGTATTTGTTCAGCTGTTTGCTTAGCTGTAGGGTCTTGTACATAACCAGTATGATGAGATAATGAAGTGTTTATGTAATATGTACTGGAAGGTTGTAAAAATTTATCTTCTTCTGTCCATAGCTTATACAAATGTGTATAAATTGAATAAGTTGTTGCTAGTTTCTGAGAGAAAGGAAAGAAGGTCTCATCAAAGACCACATGTCGACTTATGTACACATGATCAGTGGTAGGAATAAGGCATCGATATCCCTTATGGTGAGTACTGTATCCTAGAAAAACACAGGTAAGGGATCGTGGATCAAGTTTGTGCTGTGCATAGGGTCGAAGGCATGGATAGCAAGCACACCCAAAAACTCTGAGATGATCATATCTTGGCTTATGCTGATATAACTTGCTAAAGGGAGACTGCATCTTTAACTTTGGAGTGGGAAGAATATTGACAATATAATTGGCTGTCACAAATGCATCAACCCGGAATTTTAATGGGAGTTTTGCATGATACATCATAGCCAGACCAAGTTCAACTATATGACGATGCTTTCTTTCAGATATTCCATTATGTTCAGGTGTATATGGACATGAGACATGCTGTTGAATGCCACAGTTCTGTAAGTGAGTTCTGAACTTGTGACTAATAAACTCTCCTCCACCATCACATTGGAATATCTTGATCTTACAGTTGAGTTGGTTTTCTACTAGTCTATGAAACATGAGAAAAATATCATAGAAGTCTGATTTTAGCTTCAATGGATAGATCCAACTAAACTGAGAGAAGTTGTCAACAAAAATGACATAGTACTTGAAATTCTGAAAAGAGTTAACTGGAGAAGGTCCCCAGATATCACAATGAATTTGTTTTAGGGGTTTAGTAGTTGTAGAATTCGACAATGGGAAAGGTAGAGCAGTACTCTTAGCTAGCTGACAACTTCTACAAACAAATTGTGGTTCTATATGGCACTGAATTAGCTTTTGATTCTTCATATGCTTCAGGATATTCTGATTTGTATGAGCTAGGCATTGATGCCAAACATTCTCTCTAGCAATCCTTTGTCTTTGAGTGAAGAAGACCTTTGCAGCATAAGGATCTACTCTGTAAAGTCCTTTAACCTTCCTTCCTAGCATCTTGGTTGTGTTGGTGATGCTGTCCTTTATGTACACCCCATTTTTGTCAAAGACAAATGAACAGGGATAATCATCTATTAGTTTAGAAACTGAAAGAAGGTTTTTCTTAATTTCCGGAACAGTATTCGACAATGCATTACCAATGTATTTAATAGGTAAGCATGAACCATTGCCAATCATGACTGTATCAGTACCAGCATTCTTAGAAAAGTTATGAAGAATAGCAGCATTAGCAGTAATGTGAGTTGTTGCTCCAGTATATGGATACCATTCATTACCATTTGCTTCCTCAATATGTAGTGCTGATAAAGCTGTTGGTATCTCCTCAACTTGGTAAGAATTATCAAATCGATACCAACAGTGTAATGCATCATGACTAGGTCTTCTGCAGATTTGACACTCCAGTCGAGTGTTTTATGTAGTTTTCTCCACCTGCATATTTTTATGAAGAGTTAAGTTTGAAGATGGATAGGTCTTGGTATCTTAATACCTTTGTGCTGAGCCATTATATGGTCTGAATCCCTGACCAGAACCCAAAGCAGAGGAGGTATTAAACTGCTTAAGCTACTGACTTCCCTGTTCATAGTTCGAACTATTATTTCTGTAACTCATACTTCTTCCAGGATTTCCAAAGTTTCTATATATGTTGACCTTCTTCTTCCATAATTTCTTCCTCCACGACTATACCCTCTTGAACTTCCAAGGCTATTATTCTGTTGTACAAAACCTCTGTTAAATTCTTCTTTGTGTATAGCTTCAGTCTTCCTCTGGCCATAGTAGGCTAGATTTGGACTGAACTGATTCGAAGAATAGTTTTGTAGCCTTGTTTCAAATCTTTCTAAATGTGAGATTACTTCGTTATATTCTGGTTAAGGCTTTAAACAATAAATTGTTGTTTTAAAGCTCTCATACTCAGACCCCAGACCTTCCAAAACACCAAACAATTTTGTTATTTCATCCACTGGTTTCCCTATTGCATTCAATTGATCACATATTGATTTATACTCTCTGAGATATGTTGATAATGTTCTATCACACTTCTGACAAGCTTGCAATTTTCCCCTTAACTCAAACTCCTTTGCCACAGATTTTTGTGTAAATCGATTGAGCAAAGTCTGCCAAACTTCATATGCAATGTTTAAGCCAATTATCAAACGGAGTATGTTTTCTGAAATAGCACCACTAATCCAAGAGGATACAAGTTGATCTGTCTTGATCCAATCATTATAATCAGGATTAGAAACCTCAGTAGTTTGACCTCCTTCTTCGACCTGCAATGTTTTAGCAGGTGGTGGAACTTCTCCATTAACAAACCCAAATAGGTCTTGACTTCTTAAGAACCTATGAAATTGGGCTTGCCACAGAAGGAAATTATCCTCAACTAATTTGATGGTAACAAAATTCGAGATATTGACATGAATAGGAAATGGATATCTCAAACTTCTTGCTGCCATTCTACTCTTCCAGATCTTCGAACAACTTTAGTTGCAAACACAAACTCTGCTAGTTTTGCAGTATGTTGCTACGAGTATATTTCTGATGATGAAGATTTAGATGTAGATGATAAATACCAACTCACAGATCTGTTGGAAGATATAGATGTCTCATAGATCAACAAAGCTTTGAACCTGACTTCAATCTGCTGTAGATTCAGCTATTTTTATGCAGCATCGAGATGACTTCTTCAGGATGCACAGCTCTAATACCATGAAGAAGTTTATGAGCAGGAAGTGACGGAGAGAAAATGAGAGAAAACAGAGATGAAAATGCTTATTTTGTTATTTCAACTTCACAAAATCTACATCATGAGAGTTTTCTTTTTATATCTACATTAGCTCTCTCTCAAGAATCTGTTTTATAGGTATTGAACAGTTGAAGAAGATACAACTACCTAACTGAAGAGAAACTAACTGATTACCGGAAAAAGAAGAAATAGAGTACAAGAACAGAGTGCTAAACAGAGAGCTCTAGCTCACAGAGAGAGAGAGAGAGAGAGAGAGAGAGAGAGAGAGAGAGAGAGAGAGAGAGAGAGAGAGAGAGAGCTCTTGGCTTTACAAGCTTCGCAGATTATTCATATGCAACAATACAATCCGTAGCATCACCCTTATCTTTATCTTCTTTTCTTTCTCTGTTTTTAACAGTGGTTCTTCTTCCTGTACACTTCTCGGCATCATTGATATAATCTGCTTCTTCCTCGTATGCTTTCCTCTTCCTGTTCTTGATGGCATTATTAGTGGCTGAGCTGTTGCTATTTATTGTAGTCTTAATATAAAGTACTTATTTCTGGTCTCTTTGCATTCGAGTTCAACTTCATGTTGCATACTCTCAGAAAGAAAATTGTGTGCGCTTTGCAGGGGACGATCCAAACGGTCTTGAAGTCAATCACGGTGTCCCGTAATAATGATACATGTAAAAAATAATTAGCGCATAACATGATATATTATTTCGAATTTTGCGATGGTCGACATGTCGTCAATCGAAAGCTTTCTATTGACGTTTCTTTTGGTTCTTAGACATTGATACATTTGCCGACGAAGATCTAGCAGCAAGTCTTGGTCTTCTGGTACTGTAGCCGTGACTCAGTCAATTACAAGCACCGCGTGGGGTCGTGGGTATGGAGAGCTCACGATATAAATGTAAGGCGTGCCCGCATATATCTTCCTCACACTACTCTCTTCGACAATCTCCACCGCTCATAAGATAATGGAAAGATCAATTACAGCTTTCTCGTTTGCGTTGGTTGCTGCCTTAGCTTCAGCCCTAGTCCTTGTGGTTCAAGCCCAACTAAATCCAGGTATCTCTCGCTCTCTCTCTTAGAGACAGGTCATGGCGGAGCCAGATCCGACTCCTGTCAAGGAGACAGATAGATAGATGTGTTGAATCTTGATAAGTTTTTAAATTAATTTCATGCATTTATAATCAAGAGTAGCACCATGAAAGAACGTCACCTGTCTCTCCACTTCCCGGGCAGAAGCAGAACCTTTTTTTGTTATTCCTTGAAACGTTGATTACAAAGGAAATATATTGCATCAGTCTGCTGAAACCATCATTCCATGTGCCATGCAGGGAATGTTCATTGATTCCTTTTCAATCACACAAATCAAGAAAAAAAAAATACAATTTTCCCATGTATTATGACATTAGTGAACAACAATAATAGATATGAGCAAAATAATTTAACTTATTTATAGTTTTTATGATGTATATTAATTAATTGTAAATTTAGAATGATGTTTGTTAACTTTCTTAATTATAAAAACATAATTATGTTCTGGGCTATAGAGTTTGTACTCTTAATCAGATACAGGTATATATTGTCAATTCTAGATTAAATCGATTAATTTCTCGTTCTATTTTATATTCACAATACCTTTTTCATAACCCGAAAAATAATTTATTAATCTATGATTCCATATCTACATTTCTTTTATTTGAGGCAACTAATGAGATTAGAGTCCTACTTCTAAGATATTCTATCCATATCTCCACAGCTTCGCTCTTCCGTTCATTATATCAATCATAACACTATCCATTACTTGTGATGTGAACCTCCATTTCAAACAAATGCTTGATTGCTCTTTTCATATCACGGAATGAAGAGAGTCCTAAATTTTGATTAATAAAAAACATGGTCTGATCTGTTCCCAGAAACAAATAAATAGATTATGAATTGGTCTCATCTGACGTGGTCTCAATTCAAAATGGAAAATTTAACAGTATTTCTTGGAAAAGTCATAATTCCAGCGATTATTTATTTCATGTTCATTTTCTAACCTTCTAGGTTTCATAAGTATCGACTGCGGAGCACCGAATTCATACCCCGACTACGAGACCAATATAGATTTTTTAACGGATAAAGGATTCATAGAATCTGGAGAGAGCATGCAGATATCCACAAAGTTCATCGGCCAACAACTCCGACCATGGTTGAAAAATCTAAGAAGTTTTCCCAGTGGGATGAGAAACTGCTACACCTTGAAACCAGACAAAGGCAAGAACAACACGTACTTGATTAGAGCATCATTTTGGTATGCGGCCTATGATGATAAGAACCGACCTCCCATATTCGACCTATACATCGATGTTAATCATTGGGCTACGGTTGATAATTCTGATAAAAGGCACTACGAAATTGTCTATGTGGCCCAAAGGGATGATATACAAGTGTGCCTCGTAAATATTGGCCAAGGAGTGCCCTTCATTTCGGCATTGGAACTTAGAACTTTGGACAATTCTCTGTATCAAATTGAATCAGGATTTTTTAAGGTTCATTTCAGATCTGACGTCGGAGGCTTAAATGCGACCATCAGGTGAACTCTCTTTTTTTCTTTCTATTTTGTTACAGAAATAAACAAATGTAACATGTGTTAAGCAAGGAATAGCCTGTTAATCAGTTGACAACTCCTATGTACTATTGACAAAAGGGTCGATTTATATTGGGGTTGCTCTAACTTAAACTATATACTTAGAATTAAAAGACTTTCTCTATAGAGGGAGGCCGATGACTCAGAATAATGGGTGTTTTCAAGGATCCTAGGGAGCTTTTCCCAACCCTTTAATGACCGCCAGATTGAAATGAGTAAGTCTCACGCATCGTAAAACCTTTATGTTTTTGTGTGTTACGATTTACGAAATATAGTTATGGAATTACGATAAGTTACAACCAGAGGGTTCCCCCCTAAATACTAGGGACTTCCCTTTTGATCAGTGAAAGTTTTAGGGAGTGATAATTGAGCCAATAATCACCCAATCGGAGGCCAATTTAAAGACAATGGCCTCGAAGTAGGATTGGGGGCAAGCGCATTTGAAATTTCATTTGATAATTGGCATATGGAACATGCTACGCGAGACATTACACTGGCATCACAGGAATTTTGTGAAAATGTCCCACTCAGGTACCCGGAAGATGTCTATGATCGCATCTGGGAAAGACAGACCTTGAACTGGTTCATGCTCAACCCCGGGAACGGGACGTCTGCCTCTGAATTGTCCATAAACAACGATGCGTATAAGGTTCCAGGAGAAGTCCTCCTCACCGCTCAAACGGCGAATGATGCCACTATTTTTTTCCCATCAAATAACTCGACGAATAGATGGATTGGGTACTTTTATTTTGCTGAAACACAAAGCTTGCTGAGCGGCCAGCAAAGGGAGTTCACGGTTTTTACAAGCGATGGCCAATTCACGGAGACAGTGAGGCTCGAGTACTTGAAGCCGGTGACTGTAATTTCCACTCCTGTCACAGGGTCCATGATCAACTTCTCATTCCAAGCACAGTCTGGACATCCACCACCGATCATCAACGCCCTGGAGATCTTTCTTATCCGAGAACTTCCGAATGTACCAACAGCCCTAGATGATGGTAATATTTCACGCTTCTCCATGCTCTTGTGCTAGTGCTACGATAAATAATGTGAAGTACAGCCTTGGCATGAAAATAATATGAACAGTCTTGGCTCACTCGGCTTTGGTTAGATTGCTAGATTGAAAGGAAGAGAAACCAAGTATTGAAAGTAATCATTTATTAAAATAAGTGTATATTCAATTCAACACTCTAGAGATTAGAAGAGTACACTCGCACTACTCTTGGACATTTTTTAAAATTCAGACCTCCTAGGACACCTTACGTGCAAACTCTAGGAAGCTAATTTCTTACCACTAGCTTTGGTTGCTCCAATGAAAGGGGAATTGCGAATTTATAAGAGATGGATGAGGATTGTTAGACGTGATGTTATAAAACTGTGGTTTTAAAGGGGGTTAAGGATAAGCTAAGCCTTTTTGTGGTCATTCAGAGTGCATGGAAAAATCTGCGGTGAAAATTTAGTTTATAGATGATTGTAAACCAAAATAATCTAGAGATAGTGAAGAGTTTTCTTCGAGTGAGCTTTAACAAATTAAAGTTGCTGATTAACAGGCTATTCCTTGCTCAGCATAGATTTTTACTGTAAAATCACTTCAAATTGCACATGGAAGTTGTTTTCACCAATTCCTTAATGTTACCATTCTTTAGATAGGGATAGATGAAATTCAATGCATGACATCAATCTACTCAAAATCCCCATCTATCATCCTTCTCTTGAAGTAAACTAATCTTGTTGCGTTCTCAACTATAGTAAAAGCTCTCACTGACACCAAGGCAGAGTATACTATCAATAAAGATAGTTGGCAAGGGGATCCATGTGTACCAAGAAAATTTTCGTGGGATGGTGTGAATTGTAGCTATGGAGATACTCCGAGGGTTATTTCGCTGTAAGTCTCCTTGCACTATTTCTTGTAGGATGATGCTGGTGCCACCGGTGAAACTTTAGAACAATTATCTTTTCTTCTTGAAGAATTGAAGGATTTTCCTCATTCTTCTTGACAAATGGGAAGTTCATTCCTCCATATGACTCCATTACTTTATAAAAACTCCTTCATCAGTTGTGTGCTTCTCCATTTTAATCTTAGGTTACATTGTGTTCTCTACAATTTAGTGCATAAACTTTTGTGTATCGAACCAGCATTATTGCCTTTGTGAACATGGTAATGACACAGCTTCCTCTCATGTGATCGATTATGGCCAGAAATCTGAGCTCTAGCAATTTGAGGGGCATCATCTCTTCTTCACTATCAAATCTATTGGAATTGGATTCCTTGTGAGTAAGAGCATGATTACTGTTTAAATGTGTTGTGACATCTTACTTTTTGCTATGGAGCTCGTTCTTTCTTATTCTGAAGAAAAAGTAACTTTGGAGGCTTCTAGAGTGATTGTTTACCGGAATAAGCTTATGTTGAACATTGGTTTTCAAACAACGCAACGATATTTTTGGCCCCTTTGGCCCAAAGGTTTGTTGATTTAATTATTCATAATCAATATATCCCCAAAATTGTTACGAAATCACACGTCGATTCCAGAAAAATAATGCCCGCAAATAATTCACCAAGTAGAATATAATAATAATAAAACATAATCAGAAGAATATGCCAGAAAATTTGTTAACGAAGTTCATTCAAACCTCAGTTACATCTCGGCACAAAGACATTCTGCGAATCCACTAGATTTCGAAAAAAAAAATGGAATACAACAATGATTTTCTCTCAAAATCAGGGTACAAAGAGATTGAGATACCTCATAAAGAAAAAAAAAAATCACTTTTTTCTTCTTTTTCTTGCATTTCTATTTTCTTTTTCAGCGTCTTGATGATTAACATTTTGTCATCGATAATATAAAGGTATAACTTCTAACCTAAAAGCAAATCTAATTGAAAAGACAAAAAAACCCCTAAAAATATTTGGCTTCATCTATAACAATAATAGCCTGAAAAACACTAACCAACCAATCTCAAAATTTCAGATGAGATCTGTTGAATTGTTAACTATCCAGACTCGCTTTGTTTCAGAGATCTGTCCGACAATCAACTTATAGGAGCCATACCGGAAGCTTTGGCAAATCTGCCAAAGTTGAGAATTCTGTAAGTTAATGTGCCTTAGTGGCGCCCTGAAAAATTGACAGAGCATTGGTCTTTATACATGGTTATGCTTTGCAGAAATCTCAGTGGAAACAAGCTTAATGGTTCGGTTCCTGAGGCTCTTAAAAGGAGGCACGAAGACAAGACATTGGACTTGAGGCTTGTCCCTCTCTCTCTCTCTCTCTCTCTCTCTCTCTCTCTCTCTCTCTCTCTCTCTCTCTCTCTCTTTCTCTCTCTCTCTCTCTCTTCAGAGTAAAGAAAGTATAACATGTTTTATTGTGATTCAAAGCAAATATGAAGGCCGCTTGGGATCAACTTGTAGGCAAACCAACTCGAGAGATATAACTTTACCGACTTATTTTTCTTGCAGTCTTAACAACAACCCCGATCTTTGCCAGGCAAGTCCTTGCTCAAAGAAGAAGACTAAAAACTCCATCTTGGTCCCAGTTGTTGCATCGGTTTCAGTCGTATTTGTAGTTATCTGCGTATTGAGTATTTGGTTGATTAGAAGGAAACAGGCAATAGGTAACTTATTCTTTTACTTCTCTTCCACAGCATATTTACATGAAATTAAACAATATTTCTTGGTTTATCTAGTTGAGAAAATATCAGTGGCAACTCGATCCCTGTTCTTTCCTTTATAAGAGCACTCTTTTACAATAAAATCTATATTGCGATCAGGCCTAACAGATGATTTTCTTGAATTAGAAGTTCTTTCTGAAGAATTTCATTTCACAAGGCAATCCTAAGAGATTGAAGATAGACTAGACAGACAAAAAATCAGAGTTAGTTTCATCAGCATTATGATTTTTGACAGATTTTATAGCAGAAGTGTCATTTAGACAGTGATTTGTAGAGGAAAAGCATTGTATCATACCTGTTCACGCAATCTACACCACATTTGACGACTATCTTGACTTTGATTTTCCTTTGATACAGTTGTATTGGCAACAATGTCTTTTTTAGGATAATTTAGTTGAGAATATATGACTCAGCAACTTTCTTTCTCTTCTCACCTACCCTAAGAGTATAATTTTACAATCCCATCGACATTGCAATCAGGAATGAATGAAAGTTGGCTTTAACCAAAATTTCTAATGCTCGTAATATGAATTCATAGTGATGACAAGAAAATGAAGAGAAAAGAGAGATAGGGATCACCACAGCATGGTCGCATCAGCGTCACAAACAGAATGAGTGTTATTCAGCTTAACTTATTGTCCTGATTTTTTCTTCAAAAGTAACCGTGCCATGCATGAGAAGGACTTATAACAACTTGGGAGTACCAACTTTGTCCTTGATATTCTGATGGTCCCTAAAAGAAAGTTTGATCGTGCAATCTCAAACTTATCTATATGTACTGAGCCAAGAAAAATTATAGATTCGTTAGCATATTGAAGGCAGGTGATAGAGAATCCCTGCCCAGATCTCTTGATTTTTTTCCTCTTCTCCACTAATTTAGCTCTTAAAACGGGATCAGAAAAACCTTTCCTACGTCTTTTAATTGTTGAAGTGCTTCTTTTAAGTGCAATTAGAATTATTTGCTTCGAAGGTCTACTCTCCAAAGTGGTAGTCGCAATACTCATAGGAACCTTTTTGGTACAGAATCTAGTGAAAGGACACTGAGATTAAAGAATCGCCCTTTTACGTATAGAGAGGTTTCAAGAATCACCAGGAACTTTGGACGAGTGATTGGCGAAGGTGGATTTGGAAAGGTTTATGTTGGTGCACTGGATAACGGCACTGGAGTTGCAGTGAAGATGCTCTCTGAATCATCAAAGCAGGGGTACAAGGAATTTCAAGCAGAGGTTAGATTCGATTTAAAGTCAACTTATTCTGACACTTGCATGGATGTTCGTTCAGAAGCTTCTCCAAGACTATTCTCAATAGTCGCCATGATAATGCACACTCTTTATGCTGCAGGCGCGACTCTTAATGATTGTTCACCATAGAAACTTGGTTTCTTTATTTGGATATTGCAATGAGTCTAAGCACATGGCATTGATATATGAATACATGGCAAATGGAAATTTAAGGCAACATTTATCAGGTGCGTTTTTATGTCCTTTTATATTGTTTTTCTCCAAAATGAACCTGTAAAACTCTATTTCGTGCTCACAGCCACAGGTAAAGTTAAAATTGATCCAACAGAGGACCATCCGAAGGTCTTGACATGGAGTAAGAGACTACAAATAGCTGTGGATGCAGCACAAGGTACACGTATGAGATATCCTCAGTTGCAGGTTTTTTCCATCATTGATTCGGAATCATTTACACATTTTTTGCGAGGATTTCAGGTTTGGATTATTTGCATAATGGTTGCAAGCCACCCATCATCCATAGAGACTTGAAGACTACTAACATCTTGTTGAATGAAGATTTCCAAGCTAAAATAGCTGATTTTGGTCTGTCAAGAGCTTTTGCTACTGAAAATGACTCTTATGTGTCAACTTGTCCAGCTGGCACTCCCGGCTACCTCGACCCCGAGTAATAGCTAAAACTCAATATTATCAAGCCGGCTCAGTTCGGGATTTCTAATTGCATAGAAATATTAACATTGCCTAAGATTTTATCTTAGATTTATAGATCTGTTTTTTTTTCCTCCTAGGTTTCAATCTTCTGGAAACATAAACAAGAAGAGTGATGTTTATAGTTTCGGGAATCGTACTCTTTGAGTTGATCACGGGCCGACCTCCGATAATGAGAAGCTGGGATGGGCGCACCAACATACACATACTTAAATGGTTGATTCCGATTGTTGAAAGTGGTGATATACAAAGCATTATGGATCCAAGGTTGCAAGGAGAATTCGACATCAACTCGGCTTGGAAAGTAGTGGAGATTGCTATGTCTTGTACACGACCAACATCAATTCAAAGGCCGGACATAAATCACGTATTGGCAGAGCTAAAGGAGTCTTCGGTGAGCACTTCAAGTGGTTCTTTTGAAATGACCTCCCTGAAGATCCATTCTAACAATGCCCCTGTGGCAAGGTAGCTTTCTATTTTCTTCTTAGGTAAAAGATTAACTTTTGTCGGCAAATTCGTACTATGTTTTTTGGATTGCATCCTCCATTTCCATTTTCTTTTCTGTAATTGAATCTTCAAATCTCGCTTTATAACAACGATGTCCTTTCGTCCTTTGCCGCTTCTTTCCTCATTAATAATGTCACTGGCATTCCAATTACTGCGAAACTAGGAATTCCACGTTGAGTTTGGGGGGAGGTGACTCAGAGGTTGAGGTTATCCATGGATGGAGCAATTGGTGTTAGCAGCCCCCCTTAGTATGTTCTTGGGATTCAGCTGACATTTTAGTTGGAATCAGCACCATTGATTAAGTAGCAATAATTACGTAATGTTGAGCGGGTAGACTGAGAAAATTTAAATTGAGGGACTAATGTGCCTGATAAGCTCAAATTATATGTAGCATTGGTGGTCCTAATGTAGTACTTCTCACAAGCAGGGATATACCCATAAGCATATTTTAATAAATTACGGATACCAGACTTAAGCTTATCTTTTGATAATGCAAATTCGTATAATGTTTATATACAGATAAAAGGCAATCCCCATCTCATCTAATTCTTATAGTTTAGAATAGGTCTGCTATCTTGGGGTTCCAATGCAACAACCAGTACCCTTGACTGGACAAGAGCTACTTGGCCAAAGAACATGTGCACCACCGGTATAAAATTGCCATTGCCTGATTTGTCAAAAGAGAATTCACCAACGTGCCAAAGAATAGTACTGTCCGCGGCAATCAATGGCGGGATTCGAGAAAAACGAGGGCTCATCTTTAGCGACCAAACTCAAAAAATGAACCTGTTAATGATCTTAGACCAGCAGGATTTTCGCTGATATAAGCATGTGATGTCGCTTCCGAGTTCGGGGAACTTTGATCAAGCACGAGATGCAACAACAGAACCACGAAGTCAAAACACTTGTGATGTAGAATGTGTGTCTTGAACTCGAGTGCCTCATCGTCAATTCTCTTGTGCCTTTGTTGGTGTGCCATGAGAATTGACAAAAGCTTTCCTGATCTAGTTGAAAGACATGGGGACAATGAAGTCACTTTTGATGACTATGGATTCATCACTTGTGACAGAATAAACGAGACGTTAAAGAAGAGAGAAGACAAAGGAGATCAGAGCCTATATAGCATCGTCTATTTCACATAAATAGAATGGTCGCTAGGTTATCGACTTCTGCCGCCGGCTATATAAAGAGAACCTAAATCAAAGCTGCCATTATGCTGATAATTAGAACAATAACATGAGCGTACAACCTTTCACATACATTCCAAAGTATGTCATTTCACAATTTCAAAGTGAGTACTAATTTCACCTAATTAATCAGATTTAATTTCACTCAAAGACCTAAGTGAACAAAATCTCGAATAAATGAGTATATATTGACAGATGATTTAATTTTGATTTTATTAATGTGGAACTATTGTGAATAGAGAGTTTGGAATCAATGCTCGTTGTTTTAAAAACATTGACTGTTGTACAAAGACATTGATCAATATTAAAATGTTATGTTAAAATATCTCACATCGCTTGTTTATAGGACAATTATATCCTCTTTATGTACATATGGTCCCCATCTATCTAAAAGTTTGATTTTTGAATTGGACATTCTAACACGGTATTAAAGTCAGTTTCTATCAAAATTCATTTCCCATATGTGGCCCGTTTGGCAATTTTCATGTGATCTCCCTCCATGTTATAATGTAAATAATGGCACGAAGTAAGTGTAATAACAAGAGAGAGCCCACATTCTAAATCTATAATTTATACATGACCAGACCAAAGTTAACTGAATAGTCAAATTGAATGAATTATTATATCCAATGTGAGCTTCTCCTGTTCCTACCACCTCAGATTCTGGGCACTAGCGTAATGCTAATTTAATATGGGTTGCATGTAATATCTTCAATTATGTATATTGGCAAGAGACCTTTCTCTGTCTTCTGGAAGCGGCAGAGCAACGCTACTTATAATAAACATGAAACCAAACTTCTACTTCAGTTCTAGCGAGTTTGCATGGTCGAGATTGATGAAAGAGGTTTAATTTTTTTTTTTTTTCAAATTACATTAATCACAACTAATTGAACCTAATGGTCAAGGCTCAATAAGAGATTATTGTCGCAGCCTACTATTTCTGTTTGAAGGGAAAAGAATGATATAAGTTTAGGGGTATTGCTCAAACGATGAGCTTAAGGCACTTGATTATGTGTAGGCTCTCGCAAACCCTTACTCCATACGATCATTAGGATATTCGACGTTAAATAACACTGACACTATGAGAATTTCAAATGAGAAATTGCCACTAATCAATTGGGATCGGTTAGGAACCAAGTGAGGTATGAGAGTATATCTTACTTTCTACGTAACCTAACCGAGGGAGTGTTAAATAAATTGCGAGGAGAAGCAAGAATCTAACATTAAGAAATTAGAAAAATATTCTTAACTAAGCTAAAGGTAAACAACAATAAACATATTTAAAGTGTGCAATCCAATTATACAAAGTAGAAATGCGCAAATAGCTACTTAGCCTTTATCTTTAAGGATATTCAAACCCTATTACAAAGCCTGAAGGGCTTTTTCAATTTTGAGCACATCTTTCTTTGATCATGGATTTTCACACATTTTAAGAGAACACCACTGAAAACTAATTTTAAAGCTTTTTCCTAATTTTTAGAAGAAATCATATTTTTTTTTCAAATTTTTAAAATTAAAATAAATAAATTTTTTTCAAGGGACTTTTAAAATTTTCTCTTTTTAAATTTTTAGAATATTCTTTTAAAAAGTATTTTTAAGTTTAATTTTTTTAAAAGAAAAATTTTAATCCAAAAATAGGGACACCAGGTATAGGCTGACGCCAGCTCGGGCTAAGGACACGAAAATTGGGCCAGTACATCAGGCCTTCCTCAAATGAAACAAACCCACTAAAGAATAGCCCAAGCCCAAGCTTTATTAAACTAAATCAACCCCAACCTCAATGCGCGATCCTGCACCTTCGGCGAACGAGCGCCGCTTCTACGCTCGCTCGTCACCAAGCCGTCACCGTTGTTCATCCAACCATTCAAGATGTTGCATAAATACGGTCACAACGTGGCTGGAGCAAACACGGCATTAGGAACTCAATACACAAACCGATGAGCGCTCATTCATGAACCGTCACAAGGCCTTTGCTTCACCGACACGCCTCGCAGTTTTAACCTCTAGCGTGCATACGGTTCACCAAAAAAAGAACAGCAGAGAATGTGGGCAGAAATTCAGGGTAGCACGAATCATACTAAACTTCGACACACCAGCTCACCAGACGAGCACTAGTATGCAGAACAGAACAGGAAGGCACGTCTGGAGTTGAACAGAAATAGCAAGGAACTGACGTTTGTGGTGTCGAGTTCATCCTTACATCAAGCAGAGGACATCTCTAGTCAACGAAAATACTTCATACGAACCCAAAGCGCGCTTTGACAGAAACAGACGAAGCTTCGGTCTCATTTTAGATTAACACTAACTGAGGCATTATATCAAACACTTGGGGAGCGTCAAATGAAAAGCAGCCACGGACAAGAAACAGGACTCAAAGCCGGATCAATGCTCAACACGTATCGGCAGGGAATGCTCAACATCAACTAAGGCCAGCATAAGCGAACCCGAAACGCACGCCCCGGCTCAGTAGGTCGTGCAAAAACGTGAGAGAACAAGGCAAAAGCAGGGCGCAAAATGGGGAAAATAGGGGGGGCGGTCGATGGAGGTCCCTACCCAGGTCGGCAGCGGCGAATGAGGGCGAGCTCCATAGATCGCATTACGTCCGCTCGCCCCACGCGCCTCCGAGCCGGGATCCTCGAGAAATCGACACAACGAGAAGGAAATCGGGAAAAAAAAATCGCACCGAGACCTTCCACTCTCGGTCTCTCAATCTCTCTCTCTCTCTCTCGGAATCGCTCCATCTCCGAACGAACCCCACCTCGACTCACACCCCTCTCTCCCTTTTAAGTTCCCCGGGGCGCATGGCTTCCTGCCTTGCCAGCTGCCAGCTGCCGGCCTGCCCTCGACCAGACATCATCGCGCGACGTTCCCTGCGGCTGTCTTGTTCCCCGTCATGCCAGCGGGAAAGGGCCGGGCCGGTGAAAGGAAAAACAAAAGGGAAAGAAGAAGGCCGGGCCCGCGCGGGGGAAGGAAAAAGGAAAGAAAGGGCCGCGTCAGAAGAGAAGTGACATTTGGTAGGCAAAGATTATGGTGATGAAAAGGTTATAAGCTAAGTTTTCCAAAATCTACGGTGGAAATTGAGCTTCGAGAAGCTCGCTGTCAAAAATCTAAGATAAATATATTAATAGTTTTCTCCAATGAGGTCTAGAAGATCCATATTTCTTCACTTGGTTTATCCCCAAAAAGTATAAGGCTGCACATTGCTTACTTCATTACTGTAAATCATTTCAAGTTGAACATATAAATTGATTTGTCTATTTTCACAACATTACAATTCTTGAAAATAAAACTGATATTGTTGTGGTATAAATTAAGTGAAATCTATCAATGATACCAAGGCAATATATTGCCTGAGTAGAGAATGTCAACAAGGTGATCCATGTGTCCCAAGCAACTATACATGAGGTGGTTTGAATTGTAGCTATGTGAAGACAAGCAACATCTTAGTTGCAACGACTAGGTTTGACAAGAGTAAGGAGTGGTTACTGGGGAAAAAAAAGCTTAGATAAGATACAAATCTGGCAGGCTTTTAGGATGGAGAAAGGGGTAGGATTCCAACTTACATATTGAATAGGGAGAAAAAATGCCTAAAATATATATGTGAAAAATGAAATTAATTCATAGAGGCGCCTTTTGATGGGATAAAAGCTTTGCTTTGGAATTCTAAATTTAAGCCCTAGTTCATGCTAGAAAATTACCAGGATGGATAACCTCATGGGAAAGGTTTGGTATAGGATGGGTTAAAGTAAACAATACCTATCGAGAACTTCAGAGTGAAGTTATCCAATTTTGGGTTGTCTAGAGATTGGACGTGGAAGATAGGGTGCACTTGATGTACAGATAAATAGATTAATTTCTCATCTATGTTTTACTAAAAGTAAGTATCTTAAACATAAAATTCATATTGCATAAGCATTTCTTGTAGAGAGCAAAAAGCTATAAAAAAAAAGTCTTAAATCTATTACATTGGTACCAATTTAGTTATAAACCTTGCAATTAAATTAATTTAATTCTAAATATTTTTGTATTTATGCCAAAGGAGTCCATTAGTCCAATTAGTTATAAATTGCTAAGATGAATATCAATTGTCCTACGTTGGAATTAACGTAAACAAATTTTATAACTTTAATATTTTTTATAGGTTTTTTATCATTTTTTTTTATCGTGGTTGCACAATGGTCAGCCAGCCATTGAACTTGCAAGCCCTTTCTAGTTGACGACAAGTGTCACAGTGTCACTTAGCCAATAGTCGACCACAAAGGTTAAGCCCTTGATAGAGGCTGCAAGGACAGCCCTTGGTTGAGCCCTTGTCAGATCAAGCGCAGGTAGCCTTCCCCTAGGCAAGGGTGGCCTTTGCCCAGGCTGTGAGGTCAACCCAACCCTCGTGGTAAGGGCTTGGCATCCCTTGCCCGTGCAAGCGATGGCCTGGGTGAGAGCTACAACCCTCGTCAACCACAATGAAAATAAATTAAAAAAAATCATTAAAAGATTGTAAAATTTTTACATCAACGTTAGTTGTGCTACATAAAACAACCAGCATTCGTGTTATCGATTTCCAACTAAAATTGGTCGATGGACTCAATTGGCATAAATACAAATTGTTTTTATACTAAATCAATCCAATTGAAAAGTTTAGAACTCTAATACAATACGTTTATGACTTTTTGCGATAGTTTCCCCATCATGGAGCCACCAACATCTATCTTGATCATCACATGAAAGACGACTTGAGGTCGAAGGAAGATGCAAGTGTCCAGTGTATGGGAGCATTTGTTTAGTGGAAATGAAATATATTTTTAAAAATCATCGCTTCTATTCTTAAAATAATTAGTCAATGAGACATATTTGAACGATGCAATTCATTAATTTCAGAAGGAAGATAGATGCAAGTGTCCAGTGAGAACTTTGGCATGGAATACGACATGAGGTCGAAGAATTTGAGGAGTTTCCAGAACGGAACGAGGAACTGCACCAAGGCAAGGGCAATAAGAAGTGGATTAGGGCCTTCTTTTGTATGGAAGTAGCACAACCAAGCCTGAATATTCGACTTGCACAATGGGGTCAATTTCTGTGCCCAACTCTGTCCCGTGAACGTGGGTTCTGGAGTTCCTTTAATCTCACTCGACAACGCCATCTACCCGATTGATTTCGGATCACATTTTCCTCCTCGAAAAGAAATGTGGGGTAGGTAGCAAAATTGTACTGCCCCCGTGAAGTTGCAATTTTGGTCTCTTCATGATGTTAGACAAATCCAATCATGTCCTGTCCTATCCCCAAAAAATTCATATTGCACACAGTGTAATCGCTCTACCAATGTATCTCAATCTTCAGATCACGGGACGAAATGCATCCTTTTTGTCCTTTTTATGTCTCGAGAGTCAAAACTCATGCCACACGTGTCATGAACGAGATCTATGATCAAATTTAGTGAACATTGTCTTATGCATCCATCTGGTCCCAGAACAATGTCTATTTCAGAATTTGGACAGGCGGAGTAGCCAATCTCATGGATACAAGGAATTTCACTTGGAGGTCATACGTGAAGATTACATCTCATATTATTATTTGGTCTAGTCTTTTATTGTTATCGACGACGAAAATTCATCTCAGATGGCCTCCACCTTTTGTGTTTACTTGAACTACTTCTTTTGGAGTCTCCGTCCACTTAAAACATTCTAAGAGGGACAAATAAGCCTAGATTTTTTTTTTTTCCTTTTTTTTTTTTTTTAAATAACGCATGGGGTGACCGACCTTCGAAAGCATAGTTATTTCCTCTGCACAAGCTGATAAAAAAATAACATTATTACAAGGCAACAACCCACGTAACGAGAATAAATAAATTTAGCAATTTAGACAAATTATATAACAAGAAAGAGATGTGACTAATATCACCTTTCCACAACACATCAACTATTTATAAATGGACAGGGTTATTCACATTAAGTTATTATGGTGGAGGTGAATTTGCCCACAAGTCCATGATAAAATGTCCTTTTTAATGTTTCTAATAGATTTCTTTGGAAACATCATTTTCATTTAAAAGCATCATACTGACATACTAATTCCCTGGTTAGTCATGCTTAACGAAATAAATTTTCTTATGCAAAGGACCTTTTTTTTCAAAGAATTATATTGAGTAGCACAGATAGCAAAATTAGCATTTGGAGTCGAAGAAGGTAGTCGGTTTGAACCAAAGCTTCGTTGATACTGATGGTTCATTCAGAGATGCTGCAAATGATATGAAGGTAGCAATGAAAGTTTGAAGTGAGTTCTTGTTAACCGTGAAAACATCGTCCTCCTAAAAATTACTCTTCCTTCTCATAATTTACCATATGGATTTTCATGGCAGATGCTTGTAGAGGGGGGAGAAAAGGTCAATTTCGCCGTGTATTGTAACAATGATGCATGTAAACTAATTAGTGCAAAACACAATTTATTGTCTCGAATTTATCAGTTGTCGATATGTCATCAGTCAAAAGCTGTGTACTGACGTTTACTTTGATACATTTGAGGACGAAGACCTAGCTGCAAGTCTTGGTTTTCTTGTATCGTAGCCACGACTCGGTCAGTATGAACTGAAGTAAATTCAGGGGGTGAGTCCGGTCATCGAAAGAGGAGACTTGGCGAGGCAAAGTTGGAAAATGGTGAGATGGGATCAAGCGGCTTCATTAATATGGCCCCTCTGGGGCTTGGCTGGGATAGGCTCCCCTTGCAAGGCAAATGCGGAACACCTCAAGTTCCACGTCTGATAGGTGAGATCCCGTGATGTTATTCATACGTAAGATCCACCCAATTACTCATCACCTCATGTGTTGACTCAGAGCACTTTTTTGGAGGCTCGGTCAACGTAGAACAGGTCGTAAGACATGGTATATGCTAAGAGGGACAAATAAGCCTATCTTTCTTTCTAATTTTTCCCCGGAGCAGTATGTGTGGTGACCGGACCTTCCGTAAGCCAAGCTTTCTATCTCTGTAGTTTCCCTTTCATACTTCCGTGTCCTCCAAACTTTGTGGCTCAAGATATAAATCTAATCTTTACCCGAAGTTGTAACTGTGTCATCTGCCAAAGTGAACCGCCGCCTTGCTAAATAAGTAGCGTCAGAGATGAACTCCCAATCACGATGATCCAATTCAACTTGTGATTTCCTTATCATATGTTTGATAGCAGCATTCCCAGCAAGCTTAAGAAGATATATAATTTCGTGTTTGATCGTGTGATGACTGTCCCTTCATTGCTTCCTGTTCTACCTTAATCTCTTGCTTGTTGATCTATGGTAGAGACCTTTAGACAAGATGTTCCAATCGTCATATAACTTTTGGATCTAAACTTTCCTATGTGAGATGCTTCAATAAGAGCTCTCTTGCTCCTTGTGACTGATGTAATTCTATGATAGAAAATGTCAGATCTGGAACCACGGCTGGATTGTACAAAAGTTCAGCAGCGACTAAACAATCCCCAATTACATCACAGACACAAGAAGGATTGAGCCGGCTGTACCGCCATAACTATGTGGTATGTGTTGCACTGTTAAAGTCGAGAGCTTAATGACCATTTGCATAATACCACTCTAATAGGAGGATGAAGGGGTTCGCGGAACAAAGAGAGAACAGTTAATTCGTAAAGCTAAGTCCTGACATTTACCGTATATTGTTGAATTACAAAGACAACGTGGAGTCAGTAAGATTTACCATATTGCTTGAGTCTGACAATTACACTACATTACATTATATCTTCACGGTTCTAGGGAACTCCTGTCGTTTAAACTACATTTGTGGAGCTTTCGAACTAAATCATTCCGGTTAAAAGTGTAGCGTTACTTTACCAAGTCCATTGACAGTCTAATAAAAGTGGGCTGGAATGATTAGCTATCCCATATAAAGAGACAGAAGGATTTCTATTGTAAAAGAACAAAAAGAGAAGGAAATGATTGCAAATGCACTCCTTAACTAAAGTGTTAGTTGCGATGTCACCCCGATTGTCCTCTTAATTTCCCATTTAAGGCCAATCTTTCGATGGTAGCCTATTGTCCCTTTGAGATTTGTGATTTAAGTTGTTAAACGATGGCATATTTGATCACTCCCCCTTATGCATAAGCTGGACTTTCCCCTTAGTTTAAGGCGTGAAAATATGTGATGGAAAAGACTAGTAAGGACCTTGAATATTCGAACTCAAGATCTCATAACTTTGATACCATATGAGATTTTGTTAATCACTCTAATTGTTCTAAAAGTTTAAGTTATTATATGATAACATTATTTAAGATTTAAATATTCTATTAGTATCATAGGATTGTTTTATCACTCTCTAACCTAAAATCACATTTATTGCATAACTATGCCTCACCTCTTTGTTAAATGAGCATTTTCGGAGCTATTTCCAATAGTGTCGACATGAACCATTGTATGTGTAAGGTGATGAGCGCATGGCAAACAAAGGTGATCGGTCCAAACCATGATAATGTCTGATGATACCGATAATTTGTGTGGTGGTCGTTGCAAATGGTATAGAGGTAGCAACGAAAAATTCTTGCCAACCATGAAAATGTCATCGTCGATCAATGGCTTGTGGGCATGCCAGATGCTGAAAATATGAGCCAAAACTCTTCCTTCTCATAATTTGCCGGATTGACTTTCATAGCGGATGCCTCCAGCCGATAAAAGGAAGAAGATAGTTTCACGAAGTATTGTAATAATGATATGGGTAAAAGAAATTAGCGCATGACATGATATATTGTTTGAATTTTCCAATGATCAATATATCATCAATCAAAAGCTGTCTATTGACGTAGATTGTGGTCACCGACCCAAAAAAAAAAACAAAAAAACAAAAAAGGACATTGATTGCGGTCCTTAGACTTGGACACATTCGCGTACGCGGACGATGACCCAGCTGCAAGTCTCGGTCTTCTTGGGTCAAAGAAATTAGCGCGTGAATATATATATATATCATTTTGAAATTTCCAATGGTCAATATAACATCAATCAAAAGCTGTCTATTGACATCGATTGTGGTCACCGACCAAAAACAAAATAAAAAAGACTTTGATTGTGGTCCGTAGACTTGGATGCGTACGCGGACGATGACCCAGCTGCAAGTCTCGGTCTTCTTGTATTGTAGCCATGACTCAGTCAATATGAACTGAAGATGGGATCGGGTATCCTCTAGAAGAAGAGACTAATTTCTAATAATTATCGTCAGAACACGAGTCAATCCTGCATATGCCTTCCAAAATCAATATAATCACGTTAGGATTTATGTTGAGTTGGATCATGTTGCTTAGATATATCAAACTCTTAATTATCGTCATTGGTGGAAACTGTTTTTCCTATATAAATATAAAGGGCACACAAGGAAATTGAGGATACAAAGTACTTGGTAGTGTTGAGGAGAACCGGGCAACAATTCAACAAGAACTAAACCTAATCCAAGATTAATAAACCAACATAAATCGATTTAATCCCAGCAATAAATAACCAATCAATACAACATTATAATAAGCAACATAACCCCAAATCGATAAGGAAACAAAACTAACAACAACTCTAAAGATTTAATGTGAAAACCCAATATGGAAAAAATCACGAATCACCCAAAAACTTCCACTAATCACTAAGAATAGCATGATAGACGATGTGTTCTTCTTTAGTCGCTAGAAGCTCAATATTAACAATGAAAATACATTTCCTCACTACAAACGTTGATTAATATAAACAGAGCAAGAAAACTCTAATCGCGATAAGAGAATTCGGAGGAGATTCTCAACGAATGAAACTGCTCAACTTATTGGTCAAGAAAACCCTTAATCTCACGAACAACATACTCAAATTTGAACTAATTCTGTTAACATTTGGCGTTAGAATCGGTCCACAAAATCTCAGCCCTCTCTTATCCTTTCTCCCCGGTTTGGTGAGCTCTCTCTTCGGTGGAACACTTTCTGTTCTCTCTCTCTATCTTTCCTCTTCTCAGGCACATGGGCACACGCACGAAGGCTTCTTTCTTTCTTTTCGACTTATTGACTTTTTTTTTCTGTTTTTTTTTTTTTGAAGTTTTATGCTAGCTGGGCCCCACAGGTGGACCCAGCCAACAAGTTGTAAGGAAAATGCTGGCCGTAGCCACTAGGACGTTGTATGGAGAGCTCGTGATATAAATATACTTCGAGCAGGCATGTCTTCCTCACACTTCTCTCTTCGACCATCTCCACTGTTCTCTATCATAATGGGAAGATTGACTCCAGCTTTCTCGTTTTCTTTGCTTGCTTCTTTAGCTTTAGGATTCGTCCTTGTGGTTCAAGCCCAACAAAATCCAGGTATCTTTCTCTTTCTCGTCCATGTTGAGCAAAGTTTCCGAGTAACTGTGTTTTGCGTGTGATAACAACGTTGTAAGATTGAATGCTGGCAAAATATCGACTCAGCTTGACATACCAGATATCAGGCTCGAGATTCGCAGTCTGAGAAATGGTTGACAAGTTCAGAAAAGCATGCATACATTAAGGACTTTTGGCATGAGTATTTACTAAATCTGCAAATGGTCTGCTATGTCAGCACGCAGTGCTTGGAAAAAAAAGGAGAGAATATGGAGGGGCAAGAAAATTTACTGTCTCGACCCCAATTTTCTTCTGTCCTTTCTCCCAAACACAGCGTGATAATTTCCTGTCTCGTGGTTTAAGCTTCGTACAATGTTATTGTCCCCATCCATGACGTCAAGAAATCTTGGCAATTCTATTGTCTATAGCCATCCATTAGTCATGAGCTTTTAATGAAACCAAATGGTATATTCTTTATATTCATTCTTATTTGATCCTACGTCAAATCGTCAGTACCTTAGCGAACTTGTTCTGATGGTCCAATAGAAAAACTGCGGTTCCATTTCATTGAGTTTTTCTTTTCTCTAAACTCACAAGGTTTTATCAGCATTGATTGTGGGGCAACTAATGCATATATTGAAGAGGAAAACAACATAGCATACCAAACAGATGAAGGTTTCATAGACTCTGGAAAGAACATGCAGATATCCACGGAGGTCATATATCAAAGAAGTCTACAGTTGGCGAAAAATTTAAGGAGTTTTCCCAACGGAACAAGGAACTGTTACACTTTAAGACCAGATCGAGGCAAGAACAACACCTATCTCATTAGGGCATCATTTTGGTATGGGAACTATGATGGGAAGAATCAGACTCCAACATTTGACCTATACATTGATGCTAATCATTGGTTCACGGTGTGGTCTTCGATTTATTTCTATGAAGAAATGATGTACGTGTCCCAGGCAGATGATATACAAGTGTGCCTTGTGAACACTGGTAATGGAGTGCCCTTCATTTCGGCGTTGGAACTAAGAACTCTTGATGATGACATCTATCGATTGGGATCTGGATTCTTACAAGCCCATTGGCGGTACGACATTGGACTAAGCTCGAAGACTTACATCAGGTAATCAATTGATTTTTGAAATACAAATTGCATAGTGATCATAGTAAATAGAAAGGTTCAATTCTTTTTAGAGATTTTACCATTTTGCAAACTATTGAAGGCGTGAGTATCTAATTTAATTAATAAAATAAGGCTAACCAAATTGGTAACAAGTAAAGTGTGAAGAAGACTAAAAGGGCCACTAAATTAGGATCAATGACATGTACACAAGACAAAATTGAAAAAAGACAAAAGCGGCCATGAAAATTCAACGAATCACAAAACAAAAGGAGTTAAAATAATCAAGAGATATAAATTAAAACAATGATATTAGATGTCAAAGATTACAAATAAAATCATTAAAAGATTAAACAAAATGAAAGGAGAAACAGAAAATCCATTAGGTCCAAGCAAAATAGATAAATAAGCAAATAAACTCATTTGAAATCACGCAACAATAATTCAAATAACACTTAGAATTTCACATATGTATCAAGAACACCTAAATTACTCTATCATAAGGAGCGTATTAAGTGATGAATTTCTTACCAAAGAAATCAACGCCATTGCAAAAATATTAGTATATAATCGCAATTATTGGTAGCCTCGCTAATAAAAATTCATTAAACTAATATGAATTACAAACTACAGAAAAATTATAATGAGCATTGGTAATACATTGCAAATCATTTGTTAAATAACAGTACTGTTATAAAATACTGTTATAGGTCATGCAGTGATTTTGAGTTGGATATAGTTTTTAATTGAACTCACCGTCAGATGATAGGGTTAAGGAACAATTAGTTAGGCAACATTAATAGATATAATTTAGTGTTATTATCACCAATAATCTCAAACTAGTATCTTTGTGTAATATCTACTCTAAACTAATTTTCATGTAAAAAAAAATCTCATATTGATACATCTTTGCCACATTTAGTGAAAACTAATATTTGTATCATAAAAATCTCAACTTTAGAGTAAATATGGTATGAGTGTACCAATTTGGAATTTTTTGGATGAAAATTAGTTTTAGCTAACGTAGCACGCCCTTAACAATTTTGGATTTTTGATGACCCAAAAATTAGTTTGGAGTAAATGTTTCACAAGTGTAGTTTTTTGAGATTTTTTGTGTGGTATTAGCCCAAAATTTTTAATTCAAAACTTTACTAATATAATAAAATTGAAATTTTAGTAACATGAGGAATTTCACTTATTACTGGTAGATTGTTAAACAAATGTAAATTACATTCCCTACCTACTTACTACCAGGCATGCATGATTTTTTTTTCTTACTTAGTTAGATACTAAGTGATAATTTGATAATACTAATATATTTTAGGGTAATGATTGTACATGTATTATATAGTATATTCAAATGAATTATGTTCTCGTTGGAACTCGCACAGCTCGAGGTTAGCCAGCTACAAATCTTTGTGTTGTTTAGCTTCTTTTAATCGGCGAACGTATGATAAATATATTTGTATAAGTTCATTAAGCATAATCTATATTTATACAATTAAATAAAATGAGGAAGTCTTACTACTTTTAAGGGATCAAAGTCCTTTTTTTCTTCTCCAAGATTTTGTAAGTATTTGATAAATAGACAAATCTGTAAATTAATAATTTTATTTTACTTCTCATGTATTTTGAACTTAAAATATTTAAACTTTTATTATCTGATAAATGACTGCAGAAAATAAAAATGATTCAAGCATCCAAATATTTTTTCTTTCCATACATATGTGTGTGTGTGTGTGTGTGTGTGTGTGTGTGTTCAATTCCTTTAAATGGTGTCGATAATTTCTTTCTATTAATATTTAGTAATTCAGATATTTCATAACAAGATGATTTTGCAAATTTCGTCGACGACAACTTCCAGCATACACGCAATGCGTCTCTACTTTTGCAAGTAAATATAAGATAACAGTGTCTTTCCTACGGATCGCCTCTATGATTGACACATAGGATTCTAATTTGTAAGGGATTAATGATTCTTTTTTGAGGGAGTACTTTTCTTTTACTCCCCTCTCATTTTTCTACCTATTTATTACTCGTCTCTCACCTTTCCTCTCTAGTTGTTACTTTGCTCTAACTGTACCTCTTTTGTATCATAGAAGTTTCCCACCTTAATATCAAAATGATATTTTATAATAGTATACAGTATGTTTACCATTCGACAAAAAAAAAAATGGTACGTTTACTGTATAAAGTTATATAAATTACAAGTACTCGAGACATAGTAAGAATTAACGGAATATTATAGGTCAAAATATCACGTTGACTATTTCATTCTATAAGTTGCTCAAAATGATAACTGGTAGATTAACATTAGAATTTCATATTATTAATACGTCAATGCACTTTATGATTAAATGTTTAATTTTTTTTTTTCACACATGTACAATAATCTGCGCAAAGCGTGGATTATGCGTGTGTGTATGTGTGTGTATATATATATTTCTTTGAAGTTGATTGATGATACTCATTTGACAAAAATACAAAATTATAAGTTATTGATTTTTTGAAGCTTATTGATAATACTCCATGCAAACCCTTTTGGCTTGCTACAAACACAAAAAAACAAATCGGAACTCTATGAAACTGATGTATTGTATCTACAGACAACGTGTTGCAAGTCCGTGGCAATTGACTTCCGTTGAACATAGTAGTAGCCAGTAATGGGTTGAATATAGTAGCTTCAATTTTCCTCTTGCATATCCATATGAATAGGCATTTGCAAGTCAATCAGTCAATTGCTTAATTGTTTTGTCTTAAACTGTTGTCGAAACCGCACACAGGTACCCTATCGATGTTTACGATCGAATCTGGACAGCTCAAAACTATAATTGGTCCATACTCAACACCACGTCTGCCATTGATTTATCTGAGGATAATGATGCGTATAAGTACAATGTTCCTGGGGAAGTTCTTCGGACTGCTCAGAGATCAATGAATGCCAGTCTTCCCATGGATTTACATTGGACACCTTCGATCTCGTTATCCACAAAGAAATGGATTGTGTACTTTTATTTCGTGGAAATTGAGAGACTGACGAGTGGCGTGCAGAGGGAGTTCGTGATTTCTATAAATGATCATCAATTCACGAAGACGGTGAACCTTGAATACTTGAAGCCAGTGGTTGTGGTTTCCACTCCAGTTAGCGGGTCGTTCATCACCTTCTCAATTGAATCGACGAATAAGTCTGGATATCCACCGATCCTCAATGCTGTAGAGTTCTATACTGTTGGTGATCTTCCATACGTGCCCACAGCACAAGATGATGGTACGCTTTTATTTTTCTACATGCTTTTATTGTCTACATACCCTTTCTACAGTTGTGCTACAATTGATATCAATAATAGCATGACAAATATTCCACTGTCAATAAGAAGATATAGGAAATCCTATAATAGATATACTAATCTCCACCGTGAGTCTTATGTTATTCGGGAACTCTGAGTAATGGTTGCTTGGTTGGGATCAACAGACGTGGCTAAGTATTGCTCTGCTATATGCTCAATTCCCTGCTTTGGCTACTTTTTGCTTGGTAATCGCTGGAAAGTGTCTTTAAGTTGAAGCACTGAAAAGCTACAAGTTTTTGGAAAGCTGAAAGTCTGTAAAACTCATATGTGATCGCAAACACTTTTTGCATCTTTATCCTTCTCTTTGGATAATAGATCTTTTGTGTGACTCAAACCACAGTAAAAGCTATCAATCACATCAAGGCAACGTATCGCATTAAGAGAGAAAGCTGGCAAGGTGATCCGTGCGTACCAAGCAATTACACATGGGAAGGTCTTAATTGTAGCTATGGAAATCCTCCAAGGATTATATCGCTGTGAGTCCCCTAACACCTTTTCATTGATAATGCTGGTTTTCTTGGAGAAACTTAAGAAGAATTCCCATTCATCATGAAAACCGAAAGTTTTTTTGTATTTATGAGAAAGAACATTTAGGATTTATACAATTTTTAAGGGTGAATTCTCAGATTGACTGAGAACTTTGTCAATTTTTTGTCAAGCTCTAGGGGGCATAAGGGGAACTTCGGTGCTTTAAATAAGGAGCTTTTGACACCCTTAGCCTCACATGGTATTGGACAGAGCTCATAAACTAATCCCTAATTGGACATCCTCCCCAAAAAGTCATCATCTTGAATATTTTTTTGGGGGTTGCTCCATATGGTTGGGGTGGGTTATGACAAGTTATATACTCTTGTGGATTGGCAATAAATGCTCCCTCCTTCCCTGATGTATAGTTATGTTGTTTGTGCAACTTCTTTCACCAATAGCCTACTTTTCCAATTTTAGGCAAGTGTTCCAAATTGCATCGTTTATGAGCAAGTATTAGGTCCTATGTAAATAATCTTTTAGGTAATCTAAGCCAATAATAACCATAAAATATAGAACAAGGAGGTAGGAAAACCCATGCCAGGAATGAGAAAGACGATTATGAGTGGTCTTCTTGAAACATCTATACCAGGAGAACCTAAAGTATTTTCGTTCTGAAGAATTGATTGTACAAACTTTTCTTTGTTGTACCAAACAATGCTGCCTTTATAAAGATGGTGTTGGGAATGACTGATCCCCGAAAACCGGATTCGACACCGAATCGAACCCCTAAATCAATGCGGAAGACGAAGCCCGGGAATAACACGTATCACCGATCGTAAAGCACACCACGGAGTCGAGCGTACCTTGTTAGCCACAGATTAAACACCGTCGTCAATGGAGGAAGAGAATCCGGTCGATGAAGCCTTGAAGGAAGAAATTGGAAGCCGTATGCCTACTCTTGTTCTTCGGGAGAGAAACGCGGGAGAGAAGCGTACGTTGATTGTGCCAAAGGGTGCGTCTCTCTCTCTCTCTCTCTCCTCCCTTTTATACCTTCCCCCATCCACGGGCCCTATTCCCGTGGGCCGGGCTTTTTGGGCCCAACTTGGGCGGACGGGCCAACTCAGGCCCATCTCATAAATCCATTATCTCCCACTCGCACATGGTGGTACAAAACCAACATGGGCGGACAGGCCCTACTCAGCCTCATCAGAGAAAAATCCATCATAGACTTTCTCTTAACATGGTGGGCCGAACATAATCCTCTTTTCCTCTCTTCAACATTCATACGGTGAATAATCCGTGCGACCAGCATACTTTGAGAGCTCGTTGCCATACATCGGTTAGGAATACATAGCAGCTCATAATGGGCATCACACTTCAAGTAGATTTAGTATGCAGTACCCTAGATCGATCGATCACATTTATATCTCTCTTGATCTCTTTTAAACAATGATATATTTATTGTATTCACAATTATGATTATCCCAAAGACAATCATAATTGGTTAACCGGTGAATACAAAACTACAATGTGATTCTCCAAAATCAATCTTCCTCTTTCCTTCAAACTCTCAATTTCAGTTCAGCTTGCTTTTCTAGAATTGCCCCATTAGATCGAATCAAACTCATGACCATTGGCAACATCCTAAGATAGCAAACACTAAATAGAAATCTTGAGAATAAGTAAGAGTCATGAGGGGACTAAAAAATTGAGGAACTCTCTTCCTCAAGAGTCTCACACGACATAAAAAGTTGAGATCAAACTTTTGCCACTCTTATTGGTCGTCTCATACATACGTAGTATGAAATACGTATTACGGTATTAACTCCTTTCCCATGGAGCGTATGTCTACACCTTTCAATACCGTACAGATGATAGTTCAGACATACCCAATGTCTAACTTGAGTTCACGTATCTACTCATTTACAAAATTCATCAGAACTCACATCTGGCATCATAGACAGATAAAGTAAAATATGTGGGGTATTTTACTTTCGGACATAGTAAGTATCATGTCCTCATCTTAACACCTTGATTAAGGCGACATACGTGTTTTAAGCTTGAGCTCTCGATTATCACCTAGATAATAAGCTTAAAAACAGTCTCATCTCTATTTATCACATAGTAAATAGAGGCGATTACCCGTGTGAGTGGGCTAATCTTATATCTGTCCGACATACTCCCTAACTTAAAGTAATGCACTGAGCATTAAGATGCATAAAGATCAAACAAAGATTCATAGGCATTAATGATGAAAACACAAATTCATCAAATGTGAACTCTTAGGGAAATTACAATATTCAGCACATCATCCTCTACGCAATCCTAGAGATTTCACATGGCCACAAAACACATCTCTAGGTATTGGCTTTGTTATAGGATCTGCTACCATTCTATGCGTAGTATGTACAATAAGTTCACATCTTTTCATGCAATCATATCCATGACAAAATTATACTTGGTATCTATATGTTTGGTCTTGCCATGATATTTTGGATCTTTGGTGTACGCTTTTGCTGCTTGGCTATCATAATTAACCAACAATTAATCTGCAGCACTTCCAATAACACCTAAATGATCCAAAAAAAATCTCTTAAGCCAAACATCTTCTTATACTTGCTGCTGATAATGCCACGAACTCAATTCCCATCGTGGACAAGGCTATACACTTTTGTTTCTTCTTGCTCCAACACATGGTGCCATTATTCAAGAAGAGAACAAACCTAGAGGTAGATTTCCTTTTATTTAAATCTCCTCCCAATCAACATCGAGAATAGCCTTAGAGTCGCAGATCCTTTCCATAATAACTCAACATATAATCAGCAGTCCACTTTAGATACCTCAGTATTCTCTTAACGGCTTTCTAACGTGCTTGACCTGGATTGGATTAGTATCTACTCACCATTCCAACTGCAAAACATATGTCAGGTCTTGTACACATCATAGCGTACAACAAGCTTCTAACAGCACTAGCATAAGGAACATGTTTCATTTGTTCCTTCTCTTGTGGAGTCCTTGGACACAGTCTATGGCTCAATCCTTCACCTTTTGCAATAGGAGCGTCAATGGGTTTACAATCCCATATCATTCAATTCAAAATTTGGAAGACAACCAACTTTTGACAGTATTGACTAGCTCCATATTGCTTCCGGCAATTAGTATATCATCAACATATAATGATATGATCACAAATTGATCCTTGGATCTTTTGATATATACACAATGATTCTCATCTATCATTGTAAAGTCATATGCCATTATGGCATTATGAAAACGTATATATCATTGTCTTGACGATATTTGCAAAGCCATATATCGACCCCCAAAGTCGACATACCTTTTCTTCTTGGCCTTTCACTATGAAACCAACAGGTTGTTCCATATATATTTCATCCTCTAATTTTCCATTGAGGAAAGCAGTCTTTACATCCATTTGATGTAACTCAAGATCCATACGAAACACTATTGCCAGAACTATGCGAATCAAGGCAAATCTTACTACAGGAGAAAAAATATCTTCATAATCAATTCCTTCCTATTGATTATACCTCTTTGTCACAAGGCGAGCCTTATGCTTTCTATCGAGCCATCAGCCTTTCGCTTTATTTTGAGAACCCACATGTTCCCAATAGCTCTGCGTCCCTTTTGGAAGATCAACCAGTTCCCAGACTTGGTTTGATTTCATTGACTCCATTTTCCTCTTTCATTGCATAAATCCATTTTTCCTTACTAGGGCAATTTAGAGCCTCTTTAATATTTCTTGGCTCATACTCATCTTGTGGAGCAACCATAAAGTTTCCTTTCAATGTCAAAACATCGACAGGGAATACTTTGCGACTTGTTCACCGTATGGGAGATTGTACACTTAGCACATCATTCCCCATTATGCTCCCACTTGGATTAGGTAATGATGATGTCGTCACATCGTGTGGTTGCAATTGAGAATGAGTTGAATTCAATTCATCACATCTCATATTACTCCCACTTGGATGAACTCCATTAATATCATAATCTTAATCCAAGGTTTCAAATAGGAAGTAATCTTCCCTATTTCGCCCTTCTTAGGAAATTCATCCACTAAGAATGTGACATCCTGTGATTCAAATTCAGTTATTCTCCCACTTTCCTGTTCACTTACGAACACATACCCTTTTGAGTGTTCGGAGTATCTCATTAAAATACTCTACTTTTATATGGGACTCAATTTCCCAAACTTGTGAGAGGACATATGAGTATAAACAGCATAATCCCATGGCTTAAGTAAACTTAAGTCCGGTTTTCTACCTATCCATAACTCATATGGAGTGGAACTAACTGATTTGGAAGGCACCCGGTTAAGTATTTAGGCAGCGTTAACAACGCATCACTCCATAAAAGTGATATGTAAGTTAGCATACGACATCATGGACCTAACCATTTCCAGTAGGGTTCGTTTCTTCTCTCGCAACACCATTTTGTTGAGGAGTATGTGGAATAGACATTTGTCTTTCTATTCCTTTTTCATCACATAATTTTCTGAACTCATCAGATAAATATTCTCGACCTCGATCGGATCTAAATGCTTTTATTTTCTTGTCTAATTGATTTTCAACCAAGTTCATAAACCTTTTGAAAACAACTTATGCTTCAGATTTATGAGAAATCAAATAGACACCTCCGAATCGAGTATAATCATCTATTAAGAGTGATGAAATAAACAGCCCATTGCCTTCCTTTCATATTCATTGAACCACAGACGTCCAAATGGATTAAATGCCGAGGAAATTCAGCTCTTTTACCTTTTCCAAATGGTCTCCTTGTCATTTTCCCTTCTAAACAATGCTTACATATGGGCAAATCGACTTTTTCAACGTTGCCCAATAAGTCCTCTTTGGCTAGTCTTTTCATATGTTGTTGGCCCATATGACCAAGTCTAGCATGCCACTATATTCACATCATTATCATATAAAATAGAAGACGTGAAACAAGGGAATAACATATTGACATCACCACAGTCAACATTTAGTACAATAAAACCATTTAGAAAGTGACCACAACCATAGTAGTTTGTACCTAAATACAAATCTACACATTTATTATGGAAGTTCATTCTAAAACCAAGCTTAACCAACATCAAAACAGACATTTAAATTTCGACGAATCTCCGGAGCATATAGAACATCGTGTAGGAATAAGGTGCGTCCACCACGCATGTTCAATTGGCCAGCGCCAATTCCTTTAACTTCATCTCTGGAGTTATTTCCGATATGGATCGACTCAGTTCCAGTTGGTACTCGTCGGAATTCCACAAAGGATCCTCTATCCTTTGTTACATGGTCTGTCGCTCATGAATCTACATTCCACAAAGGATTGGATTCAGCCTATTATGCAGAACTTGACACATAAGCAAAGTTCTCAAATGTACAAGAGGTGTATAGCTTCTTTGGCTCACGACGGTCGCGAGCATAGTGACCTCTCTTGTCACAATTGTAACATCACACCCTTGACATTTTCATCACTTGAGGACGCTTTCTCTCTCTTGTTGGTTAATTCTTGATTTCTTATAATAAGGACTTGATCCTTTGCATTCCCACATATTGAACGAATCAATACGCTGCGCTTAGAGCACAAAGCCCTTTTCCGAGCTAGAACCAGCATAGAAAATATCTATTTACAGCTCAAATGCGTTAGGCAGTCCTCAACTAGCTCAAGGTGGCGCACAACATTTATAAGATCTTCCATAATATGGTCAAGAGCTTCTAGTGCTTCTTGCTTTTCCAGCACATATTGAATCTCCATATTTAATATTTCACAATAGTTGCCGTTCATATCAGCAATCACGTTCTTAGTTGCTGAAACCATCAGTCTGAACACATTAGACATACATGCACAAATAATTAATGCCTATCATTTATGCATCCCTATTTATATAGACCCATCATATTAATGAATAATTTTAAGTAAGGCTTGAGAATCAAAAGGTCACTACGTTTCCAATCATCCTCCAAAAATCCTAACTTAAAACTATCATTAATATGATTGTCATATGCAAAATCAATTCTATGAAGTTACAAAAACTTCTATAACTACCCACAACTAACTACCCACAGCAATCAGCAGTAACAGAAAGCAAATATTATCTAACATTCAATATAATAACAGTGCTTTCACATAATACAACTATACATTACACTGAGCAATATATACAAAGAAAAATATCAACTTGGAAAGAGATATTTACATCCATAAAACATCTCATAATTAATCTAAGAAATAATTAGGGAATGTCCCTTCTAATCTATCAGTCAAAACATCGAGAAAAGCTGAAGGTACATTTGCCAACCATGGAAAAACTTTTGGAGAGTTTTCATGTCGCCACCAAGGCGCATTCACTGCGCCACGTAGAGCACAATCTAAGGGTTGAAGTTTTGGCCAACTCAATCCTATAGTACTCTCTTACAAAAGCTTCTACCAGCCTTCTATAACCGGGACCACGTTGACCTCCCATAGCCGATCTAACACTTGCTTGCCATTCAGGTGGAAGAGTATTCAACAAAGCCGGCACCTTCTCAAAATCCGGCATAAGATAACCATTATTGATGATTTCTTGTATCATCTGATTGACCTTGACCATATGTGATACTAAATCACCATCAAGCCACCGAAAATCAGCTAACTCTTTCATCAGCCTTTTCAGTCTAGCTCTTCCTTCGTCCGTTCTCGGGATTGCGTGTATCCGTGCATTACGCATCATAGTTTCGCAACAAATGCGAACTAAAATGGATCACTTATCATCCAAAATAAACAAAATGGAAAATACATAAATTTCCATGATTCATGCAACAAATGCAGAATTAAAATGGATGACCTACAACCCACACAGACATAATTGAAAAAGAAACAAATTCCTTTTTTTTTTTTTTTTTTTTTGGGTCAACGGTCAAAGTCAACGGTCAACGGTCGGTCAACGGGTCAACGGTCGGGTCAACGGGCGCGCGGGTCGGACCGGTCGCGACGGTCAAACCGGTCGGACCGGACGGGCCGGTCGGACCGCTCGCACGGACCGACCGCACGTGCCTCGCCCGTGCGGGGGATGACGTCACGCAGACGTCATCCGGCACGTGCCGGGCGCGTGCCTCGTCCGTGAGTCGGGTTGGGTCGCCGGTCGGGTCGGGTCTCCGGTGGGGTCGGGTCGCCGGCCGGTGACCGTCCGGCGAAATGTTGTCGGCGATGACGTCATCGGTGACGTCATCCGAACGGTTTACCGCCGTTGATGACGTCATCTCGTGACGTCGGCACGCGTCGGTCCGCGGACCGGCGTGCCGTTTCGCCTGTCGCCGGCGCGCACGTGCCGGTTCGTCACCGGCGCGTGTGGCGCACGCGCTGGCCATAGCCAGCCCGAGCGCGTGGTGCCCACGCGCATCGGCTGTGGCCGCGCGTGTGGGCGCGTGCGGCGTTGTCCGGCGACGTACGACATGTCGCCGGACTCGTCTCGACGTCGCCTTTCACCCTGTTCCTTCATAATTTGATTCCGACTTACTGAAACTCAGAAAAATGGCCGAACAGCGCTCGGGTGTCGGGATTTTCGCCCGGTTCCGTACGGCCGAAGGGATTTCGCGAAAAATCAATCAAAAACATCAAAAACAGATCGGGAAAACGTGAACTAGGGCTCGATACCAATGTTGGGAATGACTGATCCCGAAACCGGATTCGACACCGAATCGAACCCCTAAATCAATGCGGAAGACGAAGCCGGGGAATAACACGTATCACCGATCGTAAAGCACACCACGAGTCGAGCGTACCTTGTTAGCCACAGATTAAACACCGTCGTCAATGGAGGAAGAGAATCCGGTTGATGAAGCCTTGAAGGGAAGAAATTGGAAGCCGTATGCCTCTCTTGTTCTTCGGGAGAGAAAACGCGCGGGAGAGAAGCGTACGTTGATTGTGCCAAAGGGTGCGTCTCTCTCTCTCTCTCCTCCCTTTTATACCTTCCCCCATCCACGGGCCCTATTCCCGTGGGCCGGGCTTTTTGGGCCCAACTTGGGCGGACGGGCCAACTCAGGCCCATCTCATAAATCCATCAGATGGCAATGACAGGATCTTCTATTTTGATCTATTATGGTCAGGAGATTGAGCTCAAGCAATTTGATGGGCGACATAGTCTCATCACTTTCACATCTATCAAGATTGGAATACTTGTAAGTATCACCGTGGTTGAATTAGTAGTGTCTGCACGTCACTCGTGATTAAGCACCCCATGGGAGTCAACTCATGATTGCATGATTAAGGTTGTGTTTTAGAAGACACAGGCTATTGAAATATTACCCTACTGTGGGGAAACATCTTGCTTTTGGTTATGGAGCTTGTTAACTTGACATTAGGCATTCTAAACTTGGTCTTTTTCCAGAGATTTGTCTAACAATCAGCTTACGGGAGCAATACCAGAAACTCTGGCAGAATTATCACATCTTAGATTTTTGTAAGTTAATGTGTATAAGTGAAGCAGTCAAGGATTTGAAGTACACAAATATCTAACCATGGCTACATTTGCAGAAATTTAAGTGGAAACAACCTAACTGGGTCAGTTCCTGAGGCTCTTAAGAAAAGGGTAGTGGACAAGACTTTAAACATGAGGTGCTCTCTCTCTCTCTCTCTCTCTCTCTCTCTCTCTCTCTCTCTCTCTCTCTCTCTCTCTCTCTCTCTCTCTCTCTCTCTCTCTCTCTCTCTCGTTAAGTCGTATGTCACTTTTATACAGTGGAAGGACTATCAACATGTTTTCATTTGAAAGCAAATAAGAAGGCCAACTTGTGATCGGCATTTAGCAATGTTGATAGGACTTTGAGTTTAGCTCCTTCATTCTTTGTGGCAGTTTGACAGGAACTGCGACTCTTTGCCTAGCTGATCCTTGCCCGCAGAAAAAGAAAAAACGTGACATCCTCATTCCAGTTGTTGCATCAGTTTCAGGCTTCTTAGTAATTCTCTTTGGTACTTTGGCTCTAGTTTGGTTAAGTAAACGTAAGCAAATAGCAGGTAAATTTTCTTTCTTGTCCAGTTCACACAATGTACACAACATTTGACAATAATCATCAATTTTCTTTTCCTTAAATACAGTTCTATCTGTAATAGTGTCTATTCTTAGGATAATGTAGTTGATAATATACAACTTAGTAACTTGCTATCTCCTTACCCGCCCTAAATTTTACAATCTCGTCAACATTGTAATCGGGAAAAAAGAGAACGGTCACATCAGCATTACAAAGAGAACGTGCATTATTCAGCTTCACTTATTGACAATAAAATTTCTGTTTCTTTTTTTTTCCAAAAGTAACTTGCTACGCATGGGAAGGATTTACAAAAACTTGAGAGTACCGCTTTGTCCTTAATATTCCAATGCTCCCTAAAAGAAAGTTTGATTGTGCAATCTCAAACTTATCTGTATGTATTGAGCAAAGAATCTGTATATTAGCATATCGGTGGTAGCTGACAGAGAATCCCTGGCTAGATCTTTTGATTTTTAGTCCTCTTCTTCATCAATATAACTCTTGAAATGGGATTCCAAAAGCCCTCCCTATATGTTTTAATTGTTGACGATGCAGTTGGAGTTATTTCCTCGAAAGTCTACTATCCTGGGTGGTAATCACAATACTCATAGGAACCTTTTTGGTACAGAATCTAGTAAAAGGACGCTGAGATTAAAGAATCGACCTTTTAAGTATAGAGAGGTTTCAAGGATCACTGGGAACTTTGGACAAGTGATTGGTGAAGGTGGATTTGGGAAGGTATATCTTGGTACTCAAGATAACGGCACTGTAGTTGCGGTGAAGATGCTCTCTGAATCATCAAAGCAAGGGTACAAGGAATTTCAAGCAGAGGTTAGATAGCATAATGCAATCACTTTTCCTTTTAAATTCAACTTATGCTTGCTTACACAGATGTACATTTAGGAACTTCCCCTTAGACTGTTGTCTATATACATCATGATAATGCAAACTCATGATACTACAGGCACAGCTCTTAATGATTGTTCACCACGGAAACTTGGTTTCTCTGTTGGGATATTGCAATGATCCCAAACACATGGCATTAATATATGAATACATGGCTAATGGAAATTTAAGGCAACATTTATTAGGTGCGTGTTTATGTTCTGTTGTATTGTTTTTCTGTAAATAATCCTGAAAAACTCTATTTCTTGCTCATATTTAAAGTAAAGATGCAACCAATAGAGGACCATCTGAAGGTCTTGACATGGAGTAAGAGGCTACAAATAGCTGTGGATGTAGCACAAGGTACATGAACGAGATATTCACAGTTGTAGGTTTTCTTCTTGTCATTGCTTTGGCATTGTTGACACAGTTTTTTCAAGGATTTTAGGTTTGGATTATTTGCATAACGGTTGCAAGCCGCCTATCATCCATAGAGACTTGAAGACTACTAACATCTTGTTGAACGAAGATTTCCAAGCTAAAATAGCTGATTTTGGCTTGTCAAGAGTTTTCGCTACTGAAAACGACTTTTATGTGTCAACTTGTCCTGCGGGCACTCCCGGCTACCTAGACCCCGAGTAATGGCTAAAACTCAATATTATCATTTTGGTTCAATTCGGTATCTCTATTTGGATAGAAATGTTGACATTCCCTAAGATTTCATCTTTGATTTAAAGATCCATTATTGGTTTTTGTTTTTTTCCTCCTAGGTTTCAATCTTCTGGAAACTTAAACAAGAAGAGTGATGTTTACAGTTTCGGAATCGTACTCTTTGAGCTGATCACGGGCCGACCTCCATTAATGAGAAGCCGGGATGGCAGCACCAGCATGCACATACTTCAATGGCTTATTCCTATCATTGAAAGAGGTGATATACAAAGCATTATGGATCCAAGATTGCAAGGAGAATTCGACATCAACTCGGCTTGGAAAGTAGTGGAGATTGCTATGTCTTGTACGCGACCGACAGCGATCCAAAGGCTGGACATAAATCATGTATTGGCAGAGCTGAAGGAGTCTCTAGTGAGCAAATCAAGTGGTTCTTTTGAAATGACCTCCTTGGAGCTCCATTCTGACAATGTCCCTGGGGCAAGGTAGCAGAGGCTAGTTTCTTCTTAAGTAAAAGATTAACTTTTGTTGGCAAATTTTTACTATATTTTTGGGATTGCATCATCCATTTCCCTTTTCTTTTCTGTGATCGAATCTTCGAATCTCGTTTTATAACAATGATGTCCTTTCGTCCTTTCTCGCTTATTTCTCCGTTAATAATGTCATTTCATTGCATTCCTAATACTGCGAAATTAGGAATTCCACGTCGAGTTTGGGAGGTGATCCAGAGGTTGGGATTATCCATAGATGGGGTAATTGGCATTACCACGCCCTCCCAGCACGTTCTTGGGATTCAGCTGACATTTCAATTGGAATCAACACCATTGATTAAATAGTAACAATTACGTAATTGTGAGCGGGTAGACTAAGAAAATTTAAAAATGAGGGACTAAAGTACTTGATAAGCTCAAATTATATGTACCATTGATGGTCCTAATGTAGTGCTTCTCACAGGCAAGCAGGGATATACCCATAAGCATCTTTTAACAAATTACGGACACTAGACTTGAGCTTGTCTTTTGATAATATACACATTCGTAAAATGTTTATGTACAAATAAAAGGCAATCCCCATCTCGTCTAATTCTTAGAATTCAGGATAGGCCTGTTTGTATTGGGGTTCCAATGCAACAGCCAGTATATTAACTAGACACGAGCTACTCGGCCAAAGAAGATGCGCACCACCAGTATAAAATTGCCATTGCTTGATTCGTCAAAAGAGGATTCACCAACGTGCCATAGAATAGTCCTATCTATAGCAATCAATGGCGGGATTAAAAAAATGAGGGCTCATCCATATCGAGCAATCTCGACAAATGAACCTGTTAATGATTTCAAATTGAATGAATTATTATATCCAAGGCGAACTTCTCTATTCCTACCACCTCAGATTCTAGGTAGTAGTATAATGCTAATTTAATATGGGTTGCACGTAATATCATCAATTATGTATATTGGCAAGAGACCTTTCTCTGTTTTCTGGAAAGGGAAGAGGAACGCTGCTTATGATAAACATGAAAGTAAACTTATACTTCAGTCCTAGCAAGTTTATAAGGTTGAGATTGATGACAATATATATATATACATATAAATTACATTAATCACACCTAATTGATCCTAACAGTCAAGGCTCGATAAGAGATTACTGTTGCAACCTACCTTTTTGTCCTTGATAGTATAGGTTTAGGGGTATTGCCTAAACAATGAGCCTAAGGCACTTGATTAGGTACAAGCTCTCCCAAGCCCTTACTCCACGCGATGTTGGGATATTCAATGTTAAATAAAATTGATCCTATGAGAATTTCAAATGAAGAGTCGCCACTAATCTATTGAAGTCAATTATAAACCAAGTGAAGCGTAGAAGTAAATCTCAATTCATAAGCAACTAGAATACTTATGGTTGAGAACTTGATTATACTAATAAATCAATTAGTGCCCTTTCGGTACCTAATCTTATTCAAATACCAAAATGATGTTAATCGAGTAGTTTGGATTGATTTTAAGCTTATTCACTAACATATAAGGGGACTAAGTAGGTGCGCAATTATTAAAATAACAATCTGCAACCAAAACAGTCTTAAATAAATTACAAGGACAAATAAGAATCTATTGCTAAGAAATTTTTTTAAAAAAATCACATTCTTAAATAAGCTAAAGGTAAACAACAATAAACATATTTAAAGTGTGCGATCCAATGATAAATGAAGTAGAAATGCATAAACAACGACTTAACCTTTGTCTTCAAGGACATTTAAACCCTATGACAAAATCTTAAGAGCTTTTTCAATTTTGAGTACATATTTCTTTAATCAAGAATTTTCAAATATCTTAAGAGAACTCTACTTTTTTTGAGCAAGTAAGAGAACTCTACTTGAAAAAATAATTTTAATTTTTTTTTTCTAATTTTAAAGTTTTTTTTTTCTAATTTTTAGAAGAAAATAGAATTTTTAGGTCTTGGATTAGTGATCTGTTTTGATATCTTTTTTGGGGAATATGAATAGGGAAGAGAGGATAGTTTAATTACATTTGAAAAAAAAAAGGTATGGAAATTTTATATAAGTAATTGAGCGTGAGAGCCAAATGAATTGAAAGATTCTTGTTTGGTTCTCGATAAGAGAATTTTACCTCTTATTTTTTTTTGCATGGAGCATGCTTTTTTCCAATTAAGTTGGGGGAGGGTAATCATGTCACGAACATTCTTACTATTTATAGTCGTCGCGGTCAACGTCATTTTGTGGTCGTCGGGGTTTTCATCATTATACTGTTATTATTCATATCTGAACTTTTAATTTTTTTACATGTGGAAACCTTCCTTCGAATTAAGGTTGGGGGAGAGTAATCATGCCCCAGTCACTATTACGGATTAAAGTCATCGTGGTGGTGGTGGTCGTACGATTATTATTCACATTTTTAACTTTTAATCCTTTTGCATGTCACTAAACCTTTTACTATTTATAGTCTTCCTTGTGGTTATATTATTATTATTATTATTATTTTGCACTTGGTAATCAGTTAACATCATGTTCCACAGATTCAATCACGAGGCTCATCGCGGACGATCGTCTCAAAGATGCTGTGCATTGCTTTATCATTCTCTTTTTGGGTCATTCAGAAAAAGAGTAACAAGGAAACTTTTGAAATCTGGCCATCCTTTTGATAGTGTCCTTTCCTTAAGTCACTCACACATCTCTCTCGGTAAATCTCTCTAACGCATAACGAGGAGAAAATTACTGATGAATTCCGTCGGACGATTTTACATCATCCTAAATTTCATAGAGAAAAAATTGTTCAAAACATCATAAACTTAATATGGTTTTATCCATTTAATCCTAAATTTTTAATTTTATTAATTGAGTCATAACTATTTTTATATTTTATCAATTGAGTTCTAAATATTTTCACATTTTGTCAATTAGGTTAATCCAGTCAATTTTAATCGGAAATTGTTGACAAAGATACCAACTATCTTACATGACACAAGTGCTAAACTGGACAATTTTTATAATTTCTAAATTTTTTATTTTTTTTTTCCTTTTTCTCGTTCAAGCCTAATGAGGATCAGCCGGTGATCCTCACCAGACTTGGTAAAACAAAAAGGAAAAGGAATAAAAAAAAAAAAAGAAGAGAAATAAAAATAATTAATTTTTTTATACAAAATTGTCTACATTAATGCCGATTGTCCTATGTCACTCTTGTCATCCACGTTAGCGACCGGATGAAATCATTTGGTAGAACGTGAGAAATTTGGGATTTAATTGGCACGACTAAAAAGTTTAAGATTGAATTGACAAAAATATAATAGGTTTAAGACTTTTTGGACAAATTTTCTCGGCTCAACGAAATTTAAACTACTTTTTTTACAAGAGCTCTTTCCTTTCTACAGCTATGAGAAGCATTTCCCTTAGTCTGAAGTCCCCAAAGTTTAATTTTCACGTTTCTTTCTCTAGCATCGTAATGCATTCAAATTGAACTCAAACATTAGTCTGAGAAAATGGCATTCGTTGGTTTTGGCTCGAAATTAATTGAAATTGACATGAGTTCAACGTTTCTCTGGACACTCAAAAGTGTTTGCTGAGCATCTCCAAGATGGACACGGATGATCAGGGGATGCGAGAAGAAGGCCCGCCTAGTGCAGACATGTCCGACCACTAGGTGGGCACCTAGCAAATAAGTGGCCGGGGTGCCGCCCATTGTCGGTTGGCCAGCTAAGACCGGCTGGGCACTCAACAGATCTCAAAGGCTCAAATGCAGTTTCCAACGTAGTGTCCGGTGGTCCGGGCGCATTCCGCTTAGACACCCAACCCAACAATGCGGTCTCGAATCCAAACATGTTTTAATCCCCATTTTGAAGTCCTTATAAATCACAACTTGTGACAACCATAGAAAGTTTTTAAGAGTCATCATTCAAGAGAGTTGAGAATATAAAAAAAAAAAAAAATCTCCTTGCTTGTGATCGTTCCTCGTGAATTGGATTTCTAGGATCAAGAAACACTTGATAGTTGAGCCTTCAAGCAATTGTAATCTTCTATTGTGGAACCATCTTGATCTAATGTGGTTAAATTTTAGTTCTACAATTTATTTCATGCTTGAAACGTTCGTTTGTTCACGCTTTCACGTTAGTTGTAACAATTTATTATTGATCAATTATTGCGAAAATTTTGTCTGTATGCAATTACCATTATGGATTTTATTAAATTTGAGTTGTAGAAATTTACTGGCATGAATGATTTTAATCTTTGGTGCATTAAGATGTGTGTGATGTTAGAGCCATAGTGTATGCATTTAGCATTGGAGGGAGATGATAAATTTCCTCGAACTATGAAAGTAAAAGAAAAGTTTGATATTTTGAAAAAGCCTAGGTGTGCGATACTGCTGAATCTGGTGGATAATGCCAGAGAGGAGTGGATCATGAATTCTTGATTCCCATATCACATTACATTGTATAGGGATTGGTTTTCATATTATTACTCTATCGAGGATGTCAATTTATTTCAAAGTCTAAGACTTTGAAAGTTATCATCCACATGTCTAATAGAGGTATGAACATTTTGAGGGAGCAGGTCTTCTGTATAGGCTTGAAATTTTGGAAGATGGACTTTTGCAAACATTGCATGTTTGACAAGCAGCACAAACTACTGCTCAGCACAACAATTCACAAGACCAAGGTACAATAGATTACATTCATTCAAACTTGTGGGGTCCTTCTCAAGTGCAACCAAAAGGAGGTGCCCCAGTATATACTAACCTCCATTGATGAGGTTGAGTGAACTTGCCGCATAATAATAATAATAATAATAATAATAATAATAATAATAATAAAATGGCCAATTATTTGTGTCGGCACGAAGAAATATGAATTTCTAGACTTATGTTTTCAAATTAACAAAATCCGGCACATGACAATTAACAAGAATGGATGAGAATGTTATTTTAGATATGAAAAATCTCTGCCATGGAGATGGAATCTATAATTACTGACAAAACGTATGAAGAAAGCAATCTATTTGCAAAGATCCTTTCAGTTTAAATAATGGAGGAGACTTGACTTGCACTTGAATCGATGGAAGAACACGGAACGCAGGCCCCATGATGAATCACCTTATTCCAACTTTGTCCCGTCATATTATTAAAATTGTTCGGACATATATTTTCCAACCAAAAAGATGATCTCGGTTGGAAGCTCGAGAGCAGGGTAAATCATAATTAATTAATTTTTTACTGTGATAATGATTTGATTCTTTGTTTTGAATAATCTTCGCACTAAGTCCAACATGATGTGAATTCACAAGTATAGATTTACTTTCCTAAGCCAAAAAGGAAGTTAGAAATTCTCAATTTCTCTGCTTTCCCTCGAATAATGAAAGAAGTTTCATCTGTTGCTCTTAGCTCGGTGGTGCTTCATCGCTTTCGAGTATCTAAAGTGAAAGCTGCCCAAGAACAGAAATTCCAGGTCCCACGGATCTGATATAAAGTTCTTTGGATAGTGATAAGACGAAAGTAGGAGTGTAATATGAGATGAACGGCTTGTGCATTTGTGATAATTATTTGCTTTTCAAATTGTTCATGTTTCATGCCGACCCCAAATGATAGATTTACGTACGACAATGGAATAGGATTGATCTTAATGCAACTAGAGAAAGTATCGACTTCTACCACCATGCCACTAATCAAGTGTCCATATTTTTCACGCTTATTTTTGGAAAAAAATCACAAAAATCTTAAATTATATTCAATGTGAGATATTTATGGTGCTTTTTGTAATGATTTTGTTCCTGGGAGTAGATTCGATAATAAATTATTATTTTTTTATTTGTTCCTAGGAACAGATTCTAAGCATTTTAAGCCGTTTGGTAATTGTCCAAAATTTCTGATTCTAGAATAGAATTGTGTTTGGTACCGTGCTCATTTATTATGTTCCAAATCAATTTCTATTAATTTTTAAATAATTTTTATACTTTTTATACTTTTTCTTTTCTTTTTTTCCTTTTTCCTTTTCTTTTTCTTTTCTTTTTCCTTTTTTTCTCCTATTCTTCTTCTTCTTCTTCAAGTTGATTGCTGGACCGGCGACCTCACCGGAGCGTCGCGGCCCTCGTCGGTCGAGCCTCCGGTAGCTAGGCGAGGTCGCGCAGCCCTCACTCAGCCTTGCCGGTGGCTAAGCCGGCCTCGCCGAAGCTTAGCAAGGCCTACCTGGCCATCGGTGGGGCTGGGCGGGCCTCGCGAGGGCTGGCCACTGGGCGAGGCTCACCTAGCTCCCCGCCAAGCCTCGCAGGTGGCGGGCGAGCCCGGCGAGCTCGCCCGAACAGGTTACCCCCGACGACGGGTGGCGGACGGCGACGGACGACAACCACGGGATGGCGTCGATGAAGAAGAAGAAAAGAGAAGTTGGTTTTGATTCTTAGATTTGTTCCCAAAACAAGAATCAATTTTTTTTTTTTTTTTTATTATTTTGATTCTGTTCCAAATCTAATTCTAGGAACAAAAAATTAGAAATTTGTTCCCGAGAACAAAAATTTTACCAAACACGATTTTGTTCCCAAACTGCTCCCAGGAATAAAAAGTAAGAATCAAGCACCGTTATGATGGTTACCAAACGGGCACTTACTCTCAGCCCTTTTTTTTTTTTTTTTTTATATCGAAACCCCAAACTATACTTACTTTGCACATTTACCCTAAACTTTTTTCTTGTGATATAACAAACTTAAAATGTTTATCTATGTGACACATTTACCCTCCATCAAGATTTCATCAGATGATTTTTCAATCAAAATAACATCGTTTTCCTTCAACAATGTTTACTCTTTGGCATCAACATATGCAAATTTTTTACGGTCCTCATTGACGGAATTATGATGAAATGTCACACTGATACAAGTTAAGGTTTTTTTGTGTCTCCAAAAAAAAAAAATTAGCTTAAATGTATTACCGTTAGCATAGTTTGGAGTTTTTAGTCGCTTTTGTCCTTCTTTTCATGCTAAGAGAGTTTTCTAATATTCTTCTTCTTCTTTTTTCATGTCTAGAAAATAGGGATTTTTTTCGCTGACAATAAATTTCAATAGGTAACAGGACAATTTCAAAACAACAAATATCACTTTTCTTGTACAACCCAACTGATTGAATCCCGCAACAGAAACATCAGAACGCGGAAGAGAAGGCAATTTCCAGGTCATAGATAAGGAATCTCCTCGAGTTCTTGAGCCCTTTATCAATGTTATATATAACCTTCATTCCGTCAAGTCCTTAGAGAAGTGAAGTATAACCATTATGCAGATAATCCAAACCTGCAATTCTTGCAAAATCTTCTTTAATGATGCCAATCTGAAGAGGCAAAAGTGGTAATAATGGATATGTCATTTATATAATTTGTGCTACATCTATAGCAATTTGCAGTCTCTTACTCCACATCAAGACATTTGGCATGGCCTGTGTTATAGATCAGCATATCTTCACATCATACATGAGAAATAAATAGATATTCATGAAATTATTTTGGAGGAAATTAAAACATGCAAGAATACAATGAAGTGCCTGGTTAGTGTTGTTGTATGTTTCCATTAAACATAAGTTCATAGATTAACGCCATCCTTTTAGAGTCATCACAATACCCAATTAGAGAAAGCAAGTTTCTACTGTAAACAATTGTTAAGAGTTGTGCTCAAAATATCATGAATGTGGCTTTGCTACATGTATGGGCAAATTCCTAAATAAGCAAATGGTTGCAGCATTATAACTCACCCCTACTTGAAAATGGTTGCACCCTTGCCACGATGATTCAAAAAGCACCTTCATGGCAAGGAGCATTGAGTGCAGTTCATCACAACAGTTCAGATGACCAAGGTACGGTGGACTACATCCATTCAGATTTGTGGTGGCCTTCTTCATTGACAAGATCGACTGAACTTGTCACTTATTGATGATGATAATAAAAGAAGTTGATCATTTTTTTGTGTCCACACAAATAACTATGAACTTTTCGACTTTGTTTTCAAATTAACAAAATCTTGCATTTGACAATTAATAGGAATTGACGAGAAAGTTATCCTAGATATGAAAAATCTCCACCATGGAAATGGAATCTACCTTTACCCACAAAACATACAATCCCACACAAAGAAAGCAACCTATTTGCTGATATTATTCAAGCTTAAATAATGGAGGAGACTTGACTTGCACTTGAATGGATGGAAGAACCCAATGTAGACCCCATAGTCAATAATACTTACTATTCACGTTATTGATGAGAAGAGAATCCTGCATTGTCCTATCACATTATTAAAGTTGTTTGGGATATATTTTCCAACCAGAAAGATGATTTCGTGGGGAACACGTGTTTTGAATGATCTTCACACTAAGTCCAGCATGATGTGAATTCACAAGAATAGATTTACTTTCCAAAGGCAAAAGTAAGTTAGAAATTCTTCATTTCTATGCTTTACTTGGAATAATGAAAGAAGTTTCGTCTGCTGCTCTTAGCTAGGTGCTCATCCCTTCCAACTTTCTAAAGTGAAAGCAGCCAAGAATAGAAACCGAGGTCATCATCCTCATAGCTAAAATAAAGTTACTTATAATGCATTTGGTTCAGTATTCCCAATGGACTTTCAGCCTTCAAAGTCCATTAGGAAAATGCTGAACTGTTTAACAACAATTTTGAAGAAGCTTTCAAATGAAAGTCAGCATTGGAAAAGCTGAAAGGCCAATGCTAATTGGGCTTTTAGCATTTGACCAAATTCTAAAACTCTTCTTCTTCTTTTTTCCAAAAACTACCTTTATCAATTCTTCAAAATTCCAATTTTGTCTCTCATTTTTCTTTTTATTTAAAAAGCACCAAATTCTTTGTCAATCTGACAAAGGGTTACAACCGTCAACGAGCTAAATCTAGCATCAACGATTGTCGATCGAAGTGGCCCGATGCTAGGGCACATACAATGAGGGTCACGCAACCCTGGCGAAGGTAGTTGGAGGTTGCATGACCTCGGGTGACCCAGGCAGCACACGACCTAGGCGACCCAAGCGATCGTCGCTTGGGTCTCATGGTCACGTGATCCTTGCTAGACCCAAGCGAGGACCGCCTGAGGCTGCAAGCAAGCAACGGTCACTTGGGTCGCACGCCACCTAGGTCGCATCAAAAGAGTGAAGTTTAAAGATAGATATTACAGAAAAAGTGAATAAAAATTTCTTGATTTATCTATTCAAACAAAATTTCTTGGCATAAAATCAGATAACTTTTTTGTCCAATTAAGCATACTAAATGAATTGAGAATTCAATTATGTAGGAGTTGGTGGAACATAAGAAGCAAGAATATCGTCATTGCATTCTCAACATGAAATGACTCTTGGTGACCCACACTCTCATATCCCACATCAAAATATCTGTTTTTCAATGGCGAAAGTATTCTCCGACACATTTTATTTTATGTACGGCAACCTAATAAGGGGGAAAAGTGGCTTTAGAAAAAGCGAGGCCAGTTTGTATCCACTGCGTTGGTCATCGTAATGCTTTTTGTTTCACTTATATTTGTACAAGTCTAGTCTTCCCCACAATTTGCAAGCGGAACATCTTGGCCAGTCTCCATACATGCATTGTTTTTCTTGGTTGTTGTACGTCGTACATTGTGCAAGTCTCATTGCCGTCAACAGAGAAGGGAAAAACTTTCCAAATTAATTCTAAACTTATTCTACGAACGCCAATTCAGTCATAAATTTTTCAACTTTATTAACCAAGTCAAAAAACCCTATGACAAATTCCATGTAAGTCTTTCCGGATAATTTGTGCAGATTTTCCAATGTAGCATACTTGTCATTCGAGATTTCATGTAGCATACTTGTCACAGCATTTAAGTTTAATTATGTTCATGTTAAACAAGAAAAATGCAAAAAGAGTAAATTGGCATCTCTTGATCATATCTAGATATCATGTCTATACGGAAAAATGCAAAAGGAGTAAATCAGCATCTCTTAATCATATCTAGAAATCATGTCTAACTCATGCATAAATCAAATTCAAATGGTTGCTTGGTCTTCAATTAATATTTTGTAAAACATTCATTGGAAGCTTTGCTTAGCTCATCAAGGTTTTTCCATCTCCACGAGTAATTTAATTATTGCTTAAATTATTGAGTATTAATTTCTTGTTTGTAGGCCCACATGGTCATCTCTTACATGTTAGTGGTTAAGCTTAAAATTAACTCAAATTGCTTGCAAAATGTTTTTGAATAAAGAGAAAATGTGTCAAAATGATGTTATATTTACCCAGTGTAACCAAGTCCTCGTATGCATAAATCTAGTTTACAAATTGCTTGAGTTTCTAATTTGCCCATAATAGATTAGTGACAACTCCAACTTGAATTGATTCGCATGGTTAGAGGATTAAATTAAATCCGACCAAAGTTGCAATTGGTATGTTCTTGAGAAAGTCCATGTTAATTGTAAGCTTAATAATCCATTAACTTTCCCTAACGATTCACCTCTAAGAAAGCCACAACAGGAAAAAATAAAAGAAGAATGAAAAACAAAAAAAGGCTCCAATGCTCCCGACGATGGCTTGGTAAAAAGCATGTGAAATGCATGTGCTCATCGCTTGGTGAGGATTTAGCCAGCTAGTGCCTTTATTTGAGATTCAGTTAGTCATTTTAGGCCCGGTATAATATCCATTTTAAGTTTTCTTTTGAGAATATAACCGTGCTTCATCATGCTTTTATTTAAACATTTTTTAACTTTGGATGACTCCACTCTCATATTCTTTTTCTTTTTCTTTTTTTTAAGAAAAAATTTCCATGACAAAAATCTCTTTTTGAATAGGAAAAGCATTCATACTACGATAGTCAACATTTTTTTTTCTCGACGAATGAAATGGGTTTTGGCATCTTTTCAATCTATAAATGGAAAAGCAAAACTCGCTTTTCCTAATGCAAAAGTCTTCCCTTTTTAATTTCTTTAATCTGCATTATTGAAGCAAAAGTCATCTTTTATTTTTTGTGATAGTGGATCCTGCAATGAGTCCAATGCTTTTCATGCTCAAGCTATAAATAAAAGCACAAGGGAATTGTTTATGGGCCCCCAAAGGAAAAAAGTAAAATCATTCGTGAATCATATTGTAAGTTATGTGCTTCCACATTGAAAGAGATTTGTGTCCCATGCACATGAATTTGAGAAAACAAAAAAGGTGATTTCGCTTTAAAATAGTCTAATCAATTCACTAATGCTCTAATCATGCTGTAAAGTTGTACGTTATGATCATGATTGATGAATAGTCTTCCCCACATGGAAAGACATTATTAATGGGGGTTATCGTGTGTGCATATCTGATAGAGTAATTATCCGAGATTTATTTTTTCCTGATGATTGAACTTCATCCATAGGAGAATTTGACCATTATTGGTTATCCTGATGAATAGGGAATATTTAATAATTGTGCACTAATGAAATAGAATTTAATATCTCTTCCTTTCACATTTTGTTAGATCCTATATAAGACAAGTTGCCTGTACTTGGTGTAAGGAATGGATTCTGAATGAATCACTCTTATCTGGGATTTATAATGTGAGCGTACGAGTTTTCAAGTGCATATCAAAAAGTTACCTTGGCTACTATTGGTTAATCAAAAGGAAACATGTTAGCAAAAAGCTACCGGAACAATTTCACTCTAGCTAGTTTCCTTTTTCTTTTTTAAAAATTTTGTAGCTTGGATGGCAACCCAAATTTGCCAGGCAGATCCATGCCCACAGAGGTAACTTTTTCTTCCACTTCTCGTCCGCGGCTTTTTCACTGTTGCTCCCACACTTCGCTTGTTGTGAGCTTCTCTTGTCATGCTATGATATTCCGGGAAAAGGGAATGGTTGATTCTAGATCACTTTCAAGGCACATCAACATTTTGGTTGTTCTGACTTCATAGATTCCGGAATGGTTTGCTTCACTAGTTGCTAATAAAGTGACTAAGAGCAAGTCATGAATGAAGAAAAAAGAAGAATCAAGAACGGACAACATTGGCATGTTCTTCCAAATGAAGTCATTGGCCTAAAAAGCATATGATCTGATGTTCCAACAAACTCAACTAGACAACAAGCAAGTGGTAAAGCTGTGTCAACTGGAGAATTCAGTTTCCTCTGTTTAGTATAATGGTCCCTTGGGAAAGAATTTGACCGTGCAATCCCGGATATCTGCATCTTGATCTGCAACCGCTGCCTGAATCTTTCGCTTTTTGTCCTACTCCTGTCCGTTACATTTTTCCCCCTTTGATCACACATTTGGAGTTATCTTAAGATGATTTACCTTGAAAATCTACTTGGCAATATTCAAACGTTGTCATAGACTACTCATTGTAAGATTGTATGAAGAATCCAAAGGGCAAATATGCAGATTAACAATTTTCAAGGATGAAGAGATTTTGACGATCATTGACAAATTTGGAATAGAGATAGAAGAAGGGGAATTTGGAAAAGTATATCTTGGTAAACTAAATGAAGACCCTAAAGTTGCAGTGAAGGTGCTCTCTAAATCATCATGGCAAGGGAATTTCGAGCTGAGGTTAGATAGAATGATTCGGTCATATGCTTATTTGACAGCTCGATCCCATGCTATGGCAATGTCAATATGAAATGAATTCATAATTTCACAGGCACAACTCTTAACGACTGTCTACCATGGAAACTCGGTTTCTCTATTGGATATTGTGATGAATCCAAAAATATGATGTTCGTATATGAATTCATGGCTATCGGAAATCTACAACAACCATTATCAGGTACTTTATCATATTCTTGTATGTTTATGTTTTCTCCGAATAATCCTACAAAACATTTTTTTTTAAACCCAATGCGAGGATGTCGGTTTAGCAGGCGCCAAGCCAAATGTCTTGACTTGGGATAGGAGAGTACGAATTGTAGTAGACATAGCACAAGGCACATATATGAGATGTGCATAATTGTGAATTTTTCCCCACTTTGCATTTGCCATGGTTAAAGGAAATTTTGGAAGAATTGCAGGTTTGGATTATCTCCATAACAGTTGTGTCTAGCCCATCATCCATAGAGACATCAAGACTTCAAATATCTTTTCGAATGAAAACATACAAGCCAAACTATTCGACTTCGGTCTTTCAAGAGCTTTGGCAGCTGAAAATGGCACTTACAAGTCAACCAGTCCTTTGGGCACACCTAGCTACCTCCTCTCAAGTAATAGCTTGTTGAGATGGTTCTCAATCTTTGTATGCATAGAAAATCCGACAGTCCATGTTCTAATTCTATGCTGAGTAGGTTTGGACCATATGCCGATGAATTAAACTAGAAAAGTGACATCTACAGTTTCAGCATCATGCTCCTTGAGCTAATTTCAGGATATCTAGCAATCAATAAAAGTGGAGATGGAAATAGCGTGCCCACAAGTGAATGGGCAATTCCGAGTTCAAAAGTGGATATATACGCCGATTTGTCGATCCAAAGGTACAAGAAAAATTCGAAATCGACTCGGCTGAGATAGCAGCAAAGGTTGCGGAGTCGTGTGCACAAATGGAACCAGGTTCAAGACCGGACATAAATCACGTTTTGACAAAAATTTTTTTTTTTTTTTGAACAGACGTTTTGACAAAATTGAAGGGGCAAAACGTATTCAGTGACTAGATATCATCACGTCGTAGTAGATTGACGTGGCATATACTTTTGTACTGTAAGTCCAAAAAAAGTCGACACGTGTCCATGACATAAATAAAAAAAATCAAAGTTGAACTTCTGTGGTTTCTCTCTCATCTTCCTCCTCCGTCCACCGTCATCTCCTTTATTTGGGCACCGGTGGAGTTGCCGGCGCTACCTCTTGCCAGCCACTACTGTTCGTCGAATGAGCCGTCGCTCAGCCTTTCATCCAAAGAGCACCGCCCCGTCCATAGTATGAAACATCCTCTGTTTTTCATCTTTTGTTCAGAAAAAAGCTTCCTCAGAGGGGGAAGAGAGAGAATTAGTCCCTGAGCTCGAGAGCGAGACCCATGGCCAAACATAATCAGCCCAAGTGACATACGAGGTCGGAGCAGAGAGCGTGTTTTCCCATCTCAGTCTTGCTCGGGGCACCGACACATGGTAGGAGCCTTCATTTACGCATCGGATTGGGGATAAAAATATAAACTTTGAGGGAGCGAGAGAGTGGGTCGATGTTGGGTTGAGCTGGGATCGAGAGAGGAGAGTAAATCTGAGATGAGATGGTGGAGATCTAAAGGAACTCGTTGATCTTCCATCTCTAGGACGAGCTCCAGATCTGAGGCTATGGCTTCTCAATGGAAGGCCGGGAACGGCAACTCTGTTCTGTGGATGGAAGGTCTCGAGCGATGACACCGGTGTTAAGCAGAAGTGGTTGAATGAAGGAGGTGGTGGCAGATGGCGAGACGCCGGTGACGCAGCACCGGTGACTCCGCCGGTGACCGAACGGAGGAGACGGCGGTAGACGAAGGAGGAAGATGAAAGAGAAAACAGAGAAGTTAAATTTTGATTTTTTTTATTTACCCACCACACCATGGACACGTGTCGATTTTTTTATTGGCTTTCAGTACAAAAATATATGCCACGTTATAGGTTCACGTGGTGATATCTAATCACTGAATACTTCCCCCAAGTATGTGGACGGAGGAGCATGTAGGAGCGACCCCCACGGAAGTTGAATCGGTTACTGCACCCATGGCAGGATAGTTCATTTTATCCATTAGAATGCAACTCCTAGTATTAAAATCAAGTCTTTCTGTATTTCGAATTTGTATCTGTATATAAGGTTGGAATGCCCAGAGGCTATTCCTGTCTATTTCATTGCAAGTGTCGTGGGAGTACTATCTTTTAATTTTGTCAACTTTATTGATGGTCGTAAATCGTTCATGTCATTCCAAAATTATAGCTAGTAACTTGATCAGCTAGTTACCAATTACACGAATTTACAACCGTGATTCATAATTTTGTGACCAATATTACATGTTTACCACAAATGAAATATAAGTCCATTTTTCAAGACCAATTTTAGAAATGCCCTTAAGAAAGGCAACCATGGAATGATAATTTTGTGTAATGTGGGAATATCATCTATACTAGCTTAAGCCATAAAGCTAAATCGTGATAGTTGTGCAAATTTTGTTTCTTCAACTCCTTTGTGAATCTAATATATATGTATACACTATTAAAAAAAAAAAAAAACACTAATAGTGCTAAGCGAGATAAAATAAATTTTAGAGAAATAATGAATGTCCTTAATATAGTTTTTTTATTAAGCATGTTAAATGCGTGGGTATGAAGGATGATAAACGGTTGGTTGAAAAAAAGCTAATAATATATATATAAGCGCACAACAACTTCTATAACACTCTTGTTGTGCCGTACCATAGTACCACTAACTCATTTACATGAGAGCCATTTAATGATGAGAATTGCAATTTTTTTGGGCCCTAAATTTTCATTTATCATTATATATCAAGATATTATGAATTAAAAATGCATTTGAAAAATTAGTATCATCAAGGTAATTAATTGGTCTTCCTACTATTTCACGAATCTAATATATATGTATGCAGAAAATAACTTTACAAGCAACTAAACAAGATGAAAAAAAAATGTCTTAAAATATTTTATTATTCTTTGATAAAACATTTTTATCAAACATGTGAATTGCTTGGATAAGGCTAATAAATGGTATTAGCCTACACAAACTTCTATCATACATTTGTTATGCCATATGATAAGACAACTAGACATCATGCCTAAAAAAATATATATCATAATACGTTGTAAAATTGATATATAGCATCATAAATATATTGTTGTATTATGAAGTACAAGGATAGCGTAACATAAAAAATTATGTGGTGATACTTTCACAATTTTTTTTTCACCTACTTATTGTTTCTTATTAGAAATAAGCTTTCTACATCCAAACGAAATATATATATATAGAGTTAAATCTCTTTTGAAAATGGCCAAAATGACTCTGCTGTTCTCACCAAACGTTGATTGGAATGACTCGTGTTCCACATTTATTATCCACTTTACTTTTGAAAAATAGGAATTGCGAGTTAGGCAGCAAGTTATAAAATATGAGAGTGAACCAAAACATAAAGTTCATTGAAATTACAACCAAAAAAAGGAAGAAAAAACCATGAGGTAAAATTATACTCGCATTGTTTGTTGACGACTTGTATCCATGACAATCCATCAATTTGTGTAGACTAGGATACGTCTAAAGAGTGAAGTTTAAAGATACATAATATAGAAAAAGCTATTAAAAATTTCTTGATTCATCTATTCAAACAAAATATCTTGGCATAAAATCATATAACGTCTTTTACCCGATTAAGCATTTGAATGATTTGAGAACTCAATTGTGCAGGAGTTGGTGGAATATGAACGGCAAAAATCAGATCATTGTCATATTGCCAACATGAAATGACTCTTGATCACCCACCTTCTCATATTCCATATCAAAAAATCTATTTTTTCATGGAGAAAGTATTCTAGACACACTTTATTTTATTGTACGACCTAATAAGTGTGGAAGGGAAGAGGCTTTAAGAAAAGTGAGGCCGATCTGTATCCATTGAGTTGGTCGTTGTTTTGCCTTTTGTTTCATTTATCCAAGTGCAAGTCAAGTCCCCTTCATCATTTACAAGCGAAACATCTTGGCAAGTCTCCATGAATACATTTTTCTTCTTGGTTGTTGTACATCGTACATTGCACAAGTCCATTGCCATCAGTAGAGAAGGGAAAATTTACCAAATTAATTATAAACTTATTGTATAGACACCAATTCAGTTATAAATTTTTCAATTTTATTAATCAAGTCATAAAACTCTATGCAAAATTCCAATGTAAGTCTTTCTAGATAATTTGTGTAGATTTTCCAATGTAGCATACATGTCATTCGAAATTTCATGTTAGTTCATCAATACATGCTAAATTAAAGGTCACATAGTCATAGCATTTAAGTTTAATTATGTTCATGTTAAACAAGAAAAATGCAAAAAGAGTAAATTGGCGTCTCTTGTTCATATCTAGAAATCATGTCTAAGTCTTGCATTCATCAAATGGTTCCTTGGTCTCCGATTAATTTGTTGCAAAACATTCATTGGAAGCTTTGCTTAGCACATAAAGGTTTTTCCAAATCCTCAGGTACTTTAATGATTGCTCAAATTATTGAGTATTAAATTCTTGTTTGTGGACAGCATGATCATCTCTCACATGTTAGTGGTTAGGCTTAAAATTGACTCAAATTACTTGCAAAATATTATTGAATAAAGAGAAATGGTACCGAAATAGCGTTATATTTACTTAGCGTAACCAAGTCCTCATATACATGAATATCCAGCTCATGAATTGCTTGAGTTTCTAATTGACCCATCGTAGATTAATGATTACTCCAAATTGAATTGATTTGCATGGTTAGATGATTAGATTAAAACCTTTGAAAGTTGCAATTGATATGAATTTGGGAGAGTCCCCGCTAATTGTAAGCTTAGTAATCAATTAGCTTTCCCTAACAGTTTACCTCTAGGAAATTCGCAACAGGGGAAAATAAAAAAAGAAAAAGAAAAAAAAAAAATGCTCTAATGCCCCAACCCTGGCTAGAAAATAGCACGTTAGATGCACGTGCTTGTTGCCTAGCGAGGATTTGGCCAGCTAGTGCCTTTATTTGAGATTGATTTAGTCATTTCATACCCGAGATAACATTCATTCTAAGCTTTCTTTTGAGAAAACAACCGTGCTTCATGCTTTTTATTTAAACATTTTTTTAACTTTGGATGACTCCACTCTCATATTCTTTTATTATTTTATTTTTTTTAAAAGAAAAAATTTCCACGACAAAAGTCTCTTTTGAACGGAAAAAGCACGCATACTACGACAACCAACATTTTTTTTCCTCGACAAATGAAATGGGTTTTGGCTTCTTTTCAATCTATAAATATGAAAGCAAAACTCACTTTTTTAAAAGTAGAAGTCGCCACTTTTTAATTTCTTTAATATGCATAAAAGTCATTTTTTATTGTTCTGATGGTGCATCCTGTAATTAGTCCAATGCTTTTCTTGCTCAACCTATAAATAAAAGCACTAGGGAGTTGTTTTTGGGCCCCCCAAAAGAGAAGTAAAATCATAAGTGAATCATGTTATAAGTTCTGTGCTTCCACTATAAAAGAGATTGTGTCCCATGCCCATGAATCCGAGAAAACATTAAAAAAAGAAAAAGTAATTTTCACTTTCAAATAGTCTAATCAATTCACTAATGCTCTAATCATGCTGTGAAAAGTTGTGCATTGTCATCATGATTCATGAGTACTCTTCCCCTCATGGAAAGACATTGTCGATGGGGGTTATCACATGTGCATATCTAATAGAGTAATTATCCGAGATTTCTTTTTTGCTGATGATCGAACTTCATCCATAGGAAAAATTCACCATTATTGGTTAGCTAATGAATAGGGAATATGAAAAATGCGTAGAAAGAAATATTTATGATTGTGAGTAAATGAAATAAAATTTAATAACTCTTCTTTTTACATTTGGTTAGAATCCAAAATAATATAAGTTGCCCGTACTTGATGCAAAGAGTGGATACTGTATGAATCACTCTTAATAGGGACCATTTACAATGTGAGCGTACGAGCTTTCTAGTGCATATCTAAAAGTTACCTTGGCTACTATTGGTTAAACAAAAGGAAACATGTTGGCAAAAAGCAACCAAAAAGCAACCAGAACATTTAACTCCAGTTAGTTTCCTTTTTTTCGTTTTCCTTTTTTTTTTTTTTTTTGGCTTGGATGGCAACCCAAATCTTTGCGGGGCAAACCCATGCCCGCAGAAAAATAATGAAAAATCCATTTCTGTCCCTGTCGCTGCATCAGTTTCGCCTTCTTTGTAGTTCTTTTGTGTGCTTTGGCTACAATTTGTTTAATCAAAAGGAAAAATGTCAGAAGTAACTTTTTCTTCTACGGTTCATCCGCAGCCTTTTCACTGTTGCTCCCACACTTCGCTTGTTGTGAACTTCTCTTGTTATGCTATGATATCCGGGGAAAAGGGGATGGTTGATTCTAGATCACTTGCAAGGGAAATCACCACTTTGGTTGTTCTGACTTCATAGTTTCAGAATGTTTTGCTTCAGTAATTTCTAATAAAGTGTCTACGAGAGCAAGTCATGAATGAAGAAAAGAAGAATCAAGAACGGACAACAGTGGCATGTTTATCCAAATTAAGTCATTGGCCTAGAGCACATGAATCTGATGTTCCAACGAGCTCCACTAGACAGCAAGCAAGTGGCAAAACTGTGTCAACTGGGGAGTTCAATTTCCTCTGTTTAGTCTAATGGTCCCTTAGGAAAGAATTTGATTGTGCAATCCCGGATATATCTGCATCCTGAACGGCAACCGCGGCCTGGATCTTTCACTTTTCGTCCTACTCCTATCAATTACTTTATATTCACCACTTTGATCACATAATTGGAGTTATCCTAGGATAATTTACCTTGAAAGTCTACTTGGCAATATTCAAAAGTCATTATAGATTACTCATTGTAAGATTGTATGCAGAATCCAAAATAGGAAGATCAAGAACCTTCAAGTATGGCGATATTTAGGATTACCAAGAATTTTCAAATAGTTATTGGTGAAGGAGCATCTGGAAAAGTGTATCTTGCTTCAAGAATATCAATTTGAAAATCACATTCAGGATATTGCAGGCAGAAGTCTTAACGACGGTCCACCATGGAAACTTGGTTTCCCTTAAAAGGATTTTGTAATGACTCCAAAAATGAGGCGTTAATATATGAATTCATGGCTAATGAAAATTTGCAACAACACTTATTAGGTACTTCATCATGTTTTTGTATGTTTCTGTATTCTCTAGAATATAACCCACAAACATCCGTTTCTTTCTCAAGCATAATGCGGGGATGTCGGTGTAACAGGGGCCAAGCCAAATGTCTTGACATGGGATAGGGGACTACAAATTGCTGTAGACATGGCACAAGGTTCATAAATGAGATGTGCATAATTGTCGATTTTGCCCCAGTTCGCATTGGCATGGTTTAAGGAAATTTCACAAGAATTGCAGGTTTGGGTTATCTCCATAACGTTTGCAACCCGTCCATCATCCATAGAGACATCAGGACTACAAACATCTCGTTGAATGAAAACATGCAGGCCAAAATATCCAACTTCGGTCTGTCAAGACCTTAGGCAGCTGCAAATAGTACTTACAAGTCAACCAGTTCTTTGCACACTTCTGCCAACCTCCCCCCTGAGTAACGGCTTAGACTTGATCTTGTTTAGATGGTTCTCAATCTCTGCATGCATAGAAATTCCGGCAGTCCATGTTCTTATTACACTTGTTGTGCCGTACCATATTACCACTGACTTATTTACATGACAGCCATTTAATAATGAGAATTGTAATTTGTTTGGCCACAAAATTTTCATTTATAATTATAAATCAAGATATTATTAATTAAAAATGCGTTCAAAGAATTAGTATCATCGAGGTAATTAATTGGTCTTCCTACTCTTTCGCGAATATATATGTATGCAGAAAATAACTTTACAAGCAACTAAACAAGATAAAAAAATATTTCTTAAAATATTAGATTATTCTATCATAAAACATTTTTATCCAACATGTGAATTACTTGGGTATGAAGGCTTATAAATGGTATGAGCCCACAAAAATTCTATCGTACATTTGTGGTGCCATATGATAAGAGAACTAGTTGCCGTAAACATATCATAACACGTTGTAAAATTCATATATGGCGTTATAAATATATTGTTGTATTCTGAAGTACAAGAATAGTGTAACATAAAAAATTATGTGGTGATACCTTTAGAAATTTGTTTCACCTACTTACTGTTTTCTATTGGAAAGAAGCTTTCTACAACCAAAGGAAATATATATATATATATATATATATATATATATATATATGTAAAGTTAAATCTCTTCAGAAAATGACCAAAATGACTCTACTATTCTCGCCAAGCGTTGATTGGAATGACTCATGTTCCACATTTATTCTACACTTTACTTTTGAAATTCGATTTAGTTTCTATGTAAAACTTAGTTTAGTATATATCCAGATAGGAATTCCGGGTTAGGCAACAAGTAATAAAAGATGAGAGTGAAGCAAAACGTAAAGTCCGTTGAAATTACAACCAAAAGAGGAAGGAAAAACCACAAGATGAAATTACACTTGCATCGTTTGTTGACGACTTGTATCCATGACAACCCTTCAATTTTTGTAGACTAGAACACCTCTAAAGAGTGAAGTTTAAAGATACATAATATAAAAATAAAGTGAATAAAATTTTCTTGATTCATCTATTCAAACAAAATATCTTGGCATAAAATCAGATAACGTTTTTGTCCAATTAAGCATTTGGAATGATTTGAGAACTCAATTGTGCAGGAGTTGGTGGAATATGAAAAGCAAAAATCAAGTCGTCGTAGCATTGCCGTCATGAAACAACTCTTGATGACCCACGCTCTCGTATTCCATACCAAAAAATATGCTTTTCCATGGCAGAAGTATTCTACGACACACTTTATTTTATCATATGACAACATAATAAGGGGGAAAAAGCGGCTTTAGAAAAAGTGAGGTCAGTTTGTATCCATTGAGTTGGTCGTTGTTTTGCTTTTTGTTTCATTTATCCAAGTGCAAGTCAAGTCTCCTCCATTAGTTATAAGCGAAACATCTTCGCAAGTCTCTATGCATACGTTGTTCCTCTTGGTTGTTGTGCGTTGTATGTTGTGTAAGTTCCACTGTCATTAGCAAAGAAGGGAACAATTTACCACATTAATTCTGAATTTATTGTACAGATACCAATTCAATAATAAATTTTTCAACTTTATCAATCGATTCATAAACCTCTATGCAAAATTCCAATATAAGTCTTTCCGGATAATTTGTGCAAATTTTCCAATGTAGCATACTTGTCATTCGGGATTTCATGTTAGTTCATCAATACATGCGAAATTAGAATTCACGTAGGCATAGCATTTAAGTTTAATTATGTTCATGTTAAACAAGAAAAATGCAAAGATTAAATTGTCATTTCTTGATCATATCCAGAAATCATGTCTAATTCATGCATACATCAAATGGTTGCTTGGTCTTCAGTTAATATTGCAAAACATTTGTCGCGACCAATTTTTTTCGGGTGTGAACCACCTAGGGTTTGGCTAATGAATTGTTAAGCCTAGACTTAACTCGGGCTCTCCCAAGCCCATACCAATTCGCGACTTAGGTTCGAATTCTTAACATGCAAATTGATTTTATTTAGAGTCGCCACTAATCAGTTTATGGTAGGTCGATTAGAAACCCTAGTAAAGTAACGGGAGAATTACTTTACTCCTACGAACCAGAGACTAAGGGTACGGGGACTTGGTTACGTTAGATTTCTCTAACGCCCTTTCGGTACCTTAATCTTTTATCTTAAAAAAGAATTGTTTGGCAAGCAACTTGAATTGATTTTAATTTCTTAACATGTGAGGTGACAATGCAGGTACGCAAACCACCAATTTAACACTCAAGAAAGCAAATGAATAAATGATGCAGAACTTACCTCAAAGCAACGAAAGCATCTGCAATGTTAATTTAGAATTCACATCAGCAGTCTTAAATATGATTTCTAATTAACACGCAATTTTTTTGTTTTGTTTTCACTTAATTAATGAAAATCATGCAATATGCAATGCATGCCACTAATTTAACATGAAATGATATGACATGGCAACATGACTTAGCTATATGACCTAAGCAATATGGCACAACTAAGCATGTAATCTATTCTAAGCATGAGATGATTTATTCTAAATAATTTTTTTTGTATTTTCTATGAGATTCGAAATTTAAGAAATGCAACATTTAAATATGCAATCTAAATTAATCTAATGACCTAATTCTAATGACGGACAATTTCTAATTAAATGCACCTAACAAAAATCACTAAATGACGTGCGTTGTATGAAACTAATTCTATATGACGTGCACATGATTTTTATTTTCCTAATAAGCATGCAATCTATTTAGGAGAAATTATCTAAACCTACAATATGCAATCTTAGCATGCAATGACGTGCAAAGAATGCCCTAATTCTACATGACATATGGATATGACATTTTTTTATTAAAAAAATGCAATCTATCCTAGAAATTGCAACTAATTTATCCTAAGACAAATTTTATGAATTTTCAAATGATCTAGCTAAATTAAGATTCTATCTAATTTAAACTAGGATTAAGTCATATTAAATCCTAATTTAAACTAAGACATTATCTAAATCTAAAATGCCATTTATCTTTAAAAGATGATCTAAATTTAAAATGAAGCATGCAATTCTAACCTAATATGCACAATGATTTTTATGGTTTTTTTTTAATTAATTTGGAAATTAAAATTTTCACATAATTAACATGCAATTCAAATAAAAAACTAACAACCTAAATGAATGCACCTTTTTATTTTATTTAAAAATTCATAATAAGATTGCAAATCCTAAATATGCAAGATGACAACAAACCTAATCCTAATTAAGATTTTTGATTTTTTATTTTACGAAAATAAGATTCGACTTAACTAACTTGACGATGGCAAATCAAACAAGATAAGATTGATATCCAAAAATTAGTGAACCATATCTCGCGGATGAGATCGGGTTGACCAATTTTAAATTAAATCGCGAATCGAATCTCGGGCTTGAGATTAGATTGTCGATTTTTATAAAGGATTGCGAGTCGGATTTCGGGCGCGAAAATCGGACTATTAATCCTAGCTTGAGGACTATTTCATATTGGGATATCAATAATATATCAAGGAACAATTCCACTAAAACAGAATATTAAAAAAGGTAAAAGAAAAGAAAAACCACCTAATCAGATTTTCTTTTTCTTTTTATGTTTTTTCTTCTTTCGAGACACCTCTCGTGGATTTCAAGGGAGCCGGCTAATCGGTTCGGCAAAGGAAGCTCGGCCAAGGTGAACCAACGCTGGCAAGCAACACGAAGCGAGCTAGGGAGGCTCGGGTCGGACGGGCGAGGCCGGCGTTGGGCGGATCGGTGTCGGTGCTCGGCGGCGTGGGCGTGGCGGGCTTAGGCATTGTGGGTCGTTGTTGGCGGGGCAGGCAGCGGCAAGTCGGATCGAGCGGCGCGGGTCCACGGCTTGCGACTGGGTCGCCGATCGCAGGTCAGCAACGGTCGGATGGGCGTCGGGCGGAGGCTGTTCGGGTCGATCAAACTCGAATTGGCGGCGGCTTCGGTGTCGTCGTTCGGGCGGAGCCGCTGCAGTGCAACGTCGGTCGCGAGGGGTTGCGGGTGCTCGTGGACGGAGGTGGCCGACGAAGATACAGCAGCGACGCTAGCGGAGTGTCGGGTTGGCGCGAGCAAAGACGGGCTGAGGCGGCGATGCGAGCTTGCGGGCATAGGGGACGGGCGGAGTGACGGACGTCGGGGCGAGGATAGCTCGGGATCTGCTATAGAAACGTATAGCAACGGCGGCGAGGGGTGAATCGAGTGCCGGTGCTTGGGCGGAGGCGCATTTGCAGTCACGGCTGCACGGCAAGCGTCGGCCGGGCGCTCGGGCGGAATAAACGCGAGCGGAGCGGGGGCGGGGGCTCGGCGCGGCACGGTGGGCTTGGGCGGAGGAAGACTCGGGCGTCGGGGACTCGGGGCGGCGCGGGCTATTGCGGCGATGGGGCGGCTTGAGCTCCCGGGCGGCGTCGGCGTGCGCGGTGAGGCGGTGTTCGCGGACTAAAGTTACAGGGGCGAGCGGCTAGGGAGACGATGAACAGTGTCCCTCTGCCGCTTGTACTTTTCCCCTCTACTTTTCTTTTCTCTCTCTCTGTCTCTCTCACGCCACCTTCCCTCTTTTTTCTCTTTTCCTTTGACTTTTCCTTCTTTTTTCAACACACCTCCACGGACAGCTTCCCTTTCGGCCTTTTTCTCAATTTTTTCAAAGAAGCCCCCCATAGTCATCGTACACGGTTGCTTTTATAGAGGGTAAGAGATAAGCTTTCGATTTCCCCTTCAAATCTACATCCGCGATACATTTTCACCAACCGATCACTATTTATAAAGATTTAAGATTATGATGAGTATTTTCTCGAAATCCAAATCTCGCAAAGATAAATGTAATATTTTTTCACACATGTGCTCTTATCCAAAATATTCATATCCAGGAAAAATTTCAAAATATTATATTCCCATGAGATAATTTTTAATTATTAAAAGAAACGCGGCTTGGGCCAACCTGCTCGCTTCGTGGCCTGATCCATCTAAATTCGAATTCATCCGCCACCGGTCAATAGATAAAATGCAAATAACAAAATAAATGCAAATATAAATCTATATGCTATGCAATTAATAAAAATTAACCCCTAATTTCCTATGTAATAAATAAATAAACTAAATCGTCAAAATTTAGGTGTCAACAACATTCATTGGAAGCTTTGCTTAGCACATCAAGGTTTTTCCATCTCCTCAAGTAATTTAATTATTACTTCAATTATTATGTCTTACATTCTTGTTTGTGGGCTCACATGATCATATCTCACATGTTAGTGGTTAGGCTTAAAATTGACTCAATTGCTTGCAAAATATTTTCAAATAAAAGAAAATGTACTGAAATGGTATTATATTTACCTAGATTAACCAAGTCCTCGTATGCATATTTGGTTCACAAATTGATTGAGTTTCTTATTTACCCATTATAGATTAATGACTACTCCGAATTGAATTGATTTGCATGGTTAGATTATTAAAATTAAAATAAAAATAAATAAATAACCAAAGTTGCAATTGGTATGGGAATGAGAGAGCCCACACTAAGTGTAAGTTTAGTAACCCTTTAACTTTTTATCACAGTTCGTGAATCCTTCCGTAC